>NW_011888999.1:1012670-1025307 GCF_000151845.1 Pteropus vampyrus | reverse complement strand
ATTATTATTTAATTAGAAGCAAAGATTTAGAAAATTCTACTCTTCTATCTATGCTATAATTTAAAATAAAACATTTTAAAGTGATTATAAGTTGTCTTATTGAATGCTGAAGTAATAAGATAGTGCTTAATCATTCTAAATAAAATGTGTTATTTAAAATATCTCAATTATCTTACATACTGTGGTAATAAAGATTGTCCGATAATTTTTATATTAATTTTTCAGATACCCAGCAACAATGACTATATAGTGTGCTTATGATTTTCTTTAATTTAGGCTAAAAGTCTCCAATCCATTATTTCTTCCTCATAATGACTAATTGTTTTGACCATCCACTATTATCACTTTTTTGGATCTGTTAGTATTCTCCTTAAATGTAACAACGACAACAACAAAAATATTCCTAATATGAAAAGGAAAATAATATGCCCAATGCTGCTTCACATTCTGGAGATTTTGCATTAAAGTTGTTGGTTATAAAATGGTTGCTTGGTAAGCCCAAATAACAGTCTTGATTTAGGAGTTTGTATTAATAGCTTTCTTAGCAGGCTCAAGTATGCCTGCTCAGTGATACACTGGATATTCTTTTTGATTCAAGGGATCTCATGTAGAATATCTAAGGAAGTACCAAGTCTTTAGCTCAGGACTTGAGAAATAAAGCTAATCAGTTAAGGAGAACCAGGAAATGCCATACCCATTTACATATACACCAGTTACATGTATGTGTCTATTTTAAAACTCCAAAAGAGTGTCATCTTGTACACAGACATGAGAATCTCACATGTCATTCTTTCTAATTTTACTGACCACTGTGGACACATTGTCCAGGTTTTCTTATGCTCATCACAGATTTCACATTTATAGTAAAGTGTGACTGATGTGTCTCAGATCTTCTGGACTGTCCCCCTCCTTTTATTCTTTTTTTTTTCCAACTAATTGATTTAGGTAAAAAAGAAAAACTACTGAGAAGAACATTAAAAGGACACACTCTCCCACCTAAGGAGACACATCGACAATTCTCATTTTACTTTTACAAAGATAAGGGGTTAAAAAAGACAAAGATTTTAGTAACAATTATTATTTTACCTTTGTTAACATCACTGAGAAAAATTACTTATAAATATTTAAATGCTTTTAATATTTTCTGCCTTATGATTTAGAGATAAAGAAGAGGAATAACTTTCTCATGCATATCATTATTTGCTGTGTATACAACCTTTACAGACTTTTGTGTTTTATGTTTCCTCTGCAAATTTCTTGAGGTTAAGGGCTATGTCACATAGACAGTGTTACCACAAACTTCACAATGATAAAAATTACCTGATGTGCTTTATAAAAAAAATTATTTTATTAGTTTCAAGTATAGAGTACATTAGTTAGATATTTATATAGTTTGTGAAACAATTCTTCCGATTACTCTTTCTCTCCTCTGGCTCTACACCTAACCATTATATTACTCCTAACTGCATTCTCTATGCTGTGCTTTTTTTTTTTTTTTTTTAAATATCTTTCTATTAACATCTATGGAGATCATTCTCATTTAGGGTTTCTGGGGCAATGCACAAGAATTATTTGTTTTAGCAAATTACAATCACAGAAGATTGGCAAACGCAGGTACATCTTTGTGTATCCCACTGTGACTTGCACATAGCAGGCACTTGATTTTTAAAAATATAACTAAATTTCATCTTACTAAATTCTATACACTAAGACATTTTAAAACCTTGAATCTGCGATTCAACTGAAATAGCTTAGCCATTCAACCCTGTATCATCAATCAATTTAACAGGTGAGCCTCTATGTCTTCTGCATTTGCATCTATGACATTAAAGAGAACTGAGTTCAACAGCCTGACAGAAGTCTCCTTCTAGGTTGGCACTGAAGCAATAATTCACATTAATTGTTATTAGTGTTTAAACTACAAATTCATCTAACTACACACTCTTTATTCTACTTCTACCTGCTTTCATTCTATTGGTAAGGATCTATCTCAATTGAGACTTTGTTAAACTTTACTGAAATTACTCTTAAAATAACCTTTTAATAAAGTATTCCAATTAAAAAACGTTGGCCTGATTTCTTAAAACCCGTGTAAGAGTCTAAAAATTATTCCTTCTTTTTTAAAATCTGTACGAACTCTATTCATCATAATCCATTATACAATTTTATTGCGTGGGTGATAAACTTACAAATTTACTTTTCCTCATCATTAGTCTTCATGAAACTTTCCTATTCTCTGTGGTTTTTGAATAATTCCCAAGAGCATCTTTACTGTCACACCTGACAAACATCTTTGCTCAGGTATGTGTTCTGTAACTATGTTCCTACTTCTTATTGGTTTAAATCCTGGCTGTCCTTCACTTATGTTGCCATTTACAGTATAAATGGGTATTTACTTTTTTTCCTTGAAAGCAAAAATATGTTGGATAATTTGACTTCTCTGAGTTTTTATTAACTATTTCATTGGCTCATGTCTAAATTAGCTTCTATTATTTTTAGCATTTTTTAGGGATCTCAGCTCAGTCTAGATTTTAGCTTTGATTAAAAAACAAAACAAAACATTATATAGATCATTTAATCTGTTTAAATGATTTTTAATGCCAAAATCTGCATGAGTGTTAAAAATTGAACTTATGCCATTCATCATAAGTCCTTCAAGCATTTGACCTGACATTCAGTCAAGACGACAGAACAAATAGTTTTAGGAAGCCATGATATGAATATTATGTTTGATGAAAAAAATATTATTTTATGCAAATTTAGGAGTGTTGTATCACTGCCAGAGCAGTAAGTTCAAAACTTCACTCATATTTGCCTCTGAAATTTTGCATTTGAGAGTGCCTTTAAGAAGGCATTTTGAAACATAATCAGAATTGGAATTTAAAAAAGCATTGAAGACGAAATCATAATAAAATAAAAACCACAATTATTGCCAATAGGAAAAAGTTACATTTTGTGAATTTTTTTTTAATAAAATTATCTGAATCAGAGATAACTGGTATTTAGATTCATTTTTTCAAAAGCAACTAAAACCACTAGTTATGAATTATAGGATTCTATAAAGATAAAGATAACATACAACAAGTAAATTTAATAGTCAATACTGGTATATCGAGTTGTTTCTAAAACATATAAAATTATTGCATTTCTCCCTGTAGCTGTTCCTGGAGACAAGTGAGGAGATTATATTGGGTTAAGAGATATTTATTTTCAGTTGCATTTTCAGTTTGCTATAGGGAGGGAGAACCCAGAATGTATGGTAGTAAAGTATTAAGGAAGTTTGAGTAATTATTACATAAACTTAGAAATTGAATACTATATGACCTGTGTAAAAACAAACTTATTTCTCTAAACCTGTCTTTCAGTATCAGTATTTTTTTCTTGGACAATACAATTCAAAGCAACATACTAAAACTATCAGCTTAAATTTTTTCATAAGCTATGGGATGGATGTGGTAAATTTGGTTTATATTAATATACTCTTTAAGTATGTTGAAAGGCTACTGATGTCCTGACTTTGGTGGCCTCAGACATTTCTTTCCCCTAATTCTCGAAGAGGATCCCACTTAAAAACCTTTATTTAAAGAAGGGAAAGAGAAAAGACACAAAAGTTTCTGTATGATTCCAACATAGGAGCAGAGGGTGAGCATATGAAGAAAATGTCTTTCACTTTCATTATCATGTCTCTAAGTTGTGCATAATTTAAATCTCTTGCTTGTCTAATCTTTTTTTAGATGAAAACATTAAATAAAATAGGTGAAGATTTTTTATTTTTATTTTTAAAGCAGAAGCTTAGAGGATAAATCTAAGATTAAGATTCAAGAACTCAGTTTCCTGAATAGTCTTTCTGTAGAGGGAATTGAGATCAGAGTCAGAATTGAGATATATTATAGATGGTCAGAATAACATGTTCACACAGCATTCTGAGTCACAAGATGTGAAGTATCGAGCTAATATGACATCTGAAAGACAGCTTCATAGGGAGGTAATGTAGAGAGTCTGTAAGTAACTCATATGACTGTCTCACACAAACTTGGTATTTAAGTTACTGTTTATATATATATTTTAAAGCCACCGTAAGAAGAGAGTGCAATGCCTCACTTTCTATTTCTTTCCAGTTCGTTGCATCTCTCTCCTTTATCACCATGCTTGCCATGTGAATTCCTGACCAGCCAAAAGTGGCAGTATTGCCAGAAATCAACATAGAGGAGAGCCAGTATTTTTGTTTTTAACGTTACCTTTTTGTGGCAGATTCTGTGCTTAGTATTTTGTGAGCATTGTCTATTTGCATCTTGAAACCAATCTCATGAGATGGGGCCTATGATTAGTCACCTTTCAGAGATGAGAAAATTTAGGCCCTGGCATGTTCAAAAAATGTCACAAAATTTCTAACCAGAAGATCTTTGCTTCAATAGTAATTGGCAATAGATCTAGGACCAGAATCTAGATATTTCTTTGTCCTTTGATCTATCCCCAGAACCTTTGCCTAGTTACTGAACTAAAGCTCATACTACAGCAGATGCAGCTAAGTGAATTCATACTTCTAGACTTCTAGACCTTTTTCCTAGGGCCTATGAGAGATAGTAGAATATGATGTTTGAATTCAATCACCTTTTTCCTATCCTACTTTTATGCACCAACAGGACGATTATAAGTAAGCTACTTAACCTGTGTGTGTGTGTGTGTGTGTTGGTGTGTGTGTGTGTGTCTGTGTGTGTGTGCGTGTGTGAGTTTCTTGATAACGTAAAATGGGATAATAGTTTCTTCCTCATGAAGTTGGAGGGAGGATTAAATATATTCTTATGTATATGTAAAGCACTTAGAACAGTATTAGTATAATTTTCTTCTGTTTCCATTTAGATATTTGAAAAAAATCTCATAGTTGCCAGAGTTTGTTTTTTCTTATTTCCTGTTGTGTTTCATATAATTCTTTATTCTGTAGAGCATATGACATGATTTGTGTTTTTCATATCTGTGTGGAATGCCAAGGCTGTAGAGAAGATTATAGCATGGTTCCTGAGTTCAGGAGCTTGGAGATGTGACAAAATACTAGAGAAAAGAATGCAACATTTCTAGAGGTATGAGATCAAATACCTTCTTTTTTTTTTGGGCTTGGTTGGGGGTTGATTTTGGGGCAATTAAGGGGGGGGGCAAGGTTTTGTTTTTGCAGTTGTTGGGCAGGTTGAAAATATGAAGAAATTCTATCTTGTACTAAGAACCTTTGTGAATTTTTAAGTCAGAGAGGGACATGCTGCTCAAAGCTTTCTCAAAGCACTAATGCAAAGATGGCAACAACGACAATCTTCCAAAAATGTATCACCTTCCTGCAATGAAAAATAATTGGATTTCTTCTTACTGGAAAGAAGAAAATATTATTCCTTCAGTCTATGGACAAAGTTATGATTCTCTGTGTATGCTCCCAGGGTTTCTCTATAGGGAAAGGGACATTAAGGGAAAAATAATTTTGAACTGACAAAAAATAAAACTCTTCCAAGGAAGTGTTACATTATGCTTACTCAGAGCCTGTCTGTGCAAGTGATAAATTATTCTATCCTTTCTCAACAGTAAATTATACTAACAACATTCCAACTTTATTTAGATCCTAAACATTGGTTCTGTGGATAGTGGTGCACACTACTTTCTATGGCTGTCCTGCTCTTTGTGGCATAAGTTTTTTCAACAAATATTATGAAGATTAAAATCAACTTACAATATAAAATGCAAACTATTTTAGAAGACTTAGATAACTTGAGGCTGAAAAAGTAAAAGAGAATAAACCAGTAATTCCATTTTTCACATCTTTAGATTGGCTAAAAATTCATTAATTGACCTTATATCTTAACTGTGGTTTGCTTAAATATCCAGTGATTGCTACAACTGTTCGCAATCTAGGTTACCTTGGAAATACTGAATTAAATTTTTATAGACTTGCTCACTAAAATGAATTGATGAGTTCTGTATATACTTAGGTTAAAAACATTGTAATTTTATCATAGTAATCAGGTTATGTTTTCCTGATTGCTTGGACTATGAATTCCTTAGGAAATAAATATTGTCTCATTCATCTTTAGATTTTTAAGCTGTAGTACCTTGACCAGACATATAGTAAGTGTAAAATGTATGTTGAATGATTTTCTTAATTGACATACATTATTAGCAAGACTATGTGGCCTCATTAAATCGTATAGCATCTAAACATACTGTTCACCTCAATGATTGAACATCAAAAAGATGATTTATTTTTTAATCATACTTCACCACAATACCAAAATGATTCAGGTTAATTGTGCCAACTCTTTCAATGACATTTTTATGAGAAATTAAGTGGAGCTATATATACAAATTCTTTGTTAATCATTGGGAAATTATTTTTTGTTTCTTTTTGTATTATTTTCAGGCTTGAGGCCAGACCTGCTGTCAGCGATAGCTAAGGTTACATAATATTTAGCCCTGTATGGAGATCTGAGGCTGACTTTCTGATTCATAGTATAATGAGATACCAAGATTTGATGGAATATCTAGAACATGACTCATTTCCAGATAATTTTATGTTGAAGGTTAATCTTGAAATTTCCAAAAATGTCTTAGTGACATAATAAATGGATTCTTCCATGAATGTTTTAAAGCTATATCAGAATTGCTCAATAAAGCACACAGAATCATGTACATATAGAAACTTATTTCTCTCATCTCCACTCAACAAATCCATTGGCTACAGTTCAATGGGTACTTTTAAATCACCTACTACATAAATGTGTAGCATGTTTTTATTTTCTTAAAAGCTGACTCTGGAGACAATTTATTTTTCTTTTCTGTGCTTCAGATTTCTTATCAATGAAGTACAATGTCAGAGTAAGATATTGTTAGAATTTTCCCTGACTCTAATGTTCCAATATCTTCACTGTGTGATTGACCCCCTTATTTTGATATTATGCTATTTTTATTATTCTAATATTTTTAATTTGTACTTTTTTTGTGAGACAATATCTGTCAGTTTTTAACATCCTAATCAGTGTGAGTCTAAGTCTAAAGTCTTAATAGGTTTCTCAATATATATTTTCTTAATATTTACTTCTTAACCCTTTCTCACCTGTCACTGTCCTGGTTATATTCTTTGTGATCTACATAGGTACTAGAAGAGTACTTGAAGCTAGTTGACCATGGGTTAAGCTATTTTAGAAAATAGCTGATGTAATCAGAGAATATTGATATTGAGAACACTTTACAAATAATCTAGCTCAGTGGTTCTCAAATTTTATTGTACATAAGATATACATAGAAGTCTTGTTCAAATATAAATTGCTAGAGCCCATGCTGAAATTTTCCAATTCAGTGGGTCTAAGTGGGACCCAATAATTTGCATTTTAACAAGTTCTCAGGTGATGATGATGATGATGGTGGTGGTGGTGGTGGTAGTGGTGGGGTCTGGAGCAGCACTTTAAGAACCGTTTCTCTAGGCCAACTCTCTTACTAGGGATAGTTAGCGGCAGTCCAAGGTTACACAGCAAGTTAGTATCAAGTGAGGTCCGAAATACTGTTATGAAACAGTACCTAGTCCAGTGTTCTCTTCCGTGATATCGATGTTTCTGATAGTATATTCTGCAGAACATTACTTGTATCAGCTGAGAAGGACGCAATAACATAAATAACAGTTTTTTTTTACTTTGTTTGCTGTAGTGTTTGATCAGAATGTCCGTTTCTTCATTTCTAAATATTATGATTAATAAAGTTCCTATCTACTAAGTCTTTAATTGCTAATTTTTACAAATGTTTCCTTAGGTAATTTTCTTTTCACTTTATTTGCTTTTTAATACATTCCATTGGCATCCTTCCAAATCAATTTTAATTGCCTTGTTTCCTTACCAGAACTTCTCTCTCAGGGTTACAACTGTAAGTCAGGACCTGCCGAAGCTCATGAGTTTCTAACTGAGAATACTCAATTTTCAACACAACAATATGTAATTGCCTCCAAGGGTCCTCATGTATTGTTAATGTATGAAATCCTTGTCCACAGGAGGGCTTCAGCTGGCAGAAAAAAAATCAGATTGAGAATTAGTTTTTTTTTTTTTTTAAATTTTTGTTTTTGTTTTTGTTAAGATTTTCTGTATCTGGGCCTCAATACCTTCATTCAAGCAAGACACTACATGAATATCAATTAAAAGACTGAAAAATGATCAGTGTGACATGCCAAAAGATCAGATAATTTGAGACAGAAGTAGAGTTATGGTAGGACAAGTGTTCACTATTTGTCTTTTAGTGAACTAGCCCTTGCTCTAGGCCAAAAAGGAAAACAAATTACAAATTACTCAGAAGAGATGCAGCCACTCTGTTAGAATATGTACATATGTATAAGGAGAAAGCAAATTGCTCTACATTCCCCTAGATAGAAAGAGAAAAAGAAGGCATCCAGAATTTGATCAAGCCAGAGAGAAAAATTCCTGAAGCATTTGCACAGGCTGAGCTGGATAACGGAAAGCATGCAACTTTTACAGGCAGGCAGACCAATGAATGAATGATGTTTCCTGATTTATTTGGCTATGACCTAGGGAAAACTATTTAGTCTCTGGGAACCTCAGTTTTTTCATCTGTAAATATGAGTGTGAAAACACTTTTTTTTTTTTTTTTTTTTTTTTTTGCTAAATTGCAATGAGAATAGCTCCTGGGAATGCAGGAGGACATCTGTCTCTTATTATCTTGGATACTCCTAAAACTAATCAAAGCAAAGAATGCAGGATATTAAGCCACTTTATCCTTCAACTTTATCCTACACAGACAACTGTATCAGCTTAAGATGGATAAACACACTAAAATGTTAATTATGTTTTAAAAGGTATCATTGAATTTTTTTTAATTGAGTTTGATAGTTAACCAAAAGCTATGTCATCGATTTTAGGAAAGTAAAGTCTATTTTGTCATAATTCCAGATAACTTAAATGTACTTTTATTTCCCCCACCAGATCAAAGGAAAATGGAACACCATGATAGAATTTGATATCTTTATTGGATTATATAACTTTTCAAAAAAAAACACAGTTTAGGTAAGATGTTCCTTAATATTTTTTCACTGTTTCTCTCTTGCATCTTTTATTCTTCTCTAGCTAATTTTAAGAATACTGGATGGCAAATCAGAGCAAGTAGCATTGATTGATTGATTTAGTTCCACAAAGATTTATTGCATATTGTTTACATTCTTTACAAAGAATGGAATCTTGACTTTACTCCTCAGTCCCTGTGTACACTGGAGCTCTAGGACATCTGATTGATATCTATGTCCTGCCCACACGGCTACTTGACTCCAGAATAGGAGCATCTTTGTTGGCAGCTTGGCCTCCTTATACACCCACAAACCTTCTCTGAACAGTGCTTCAGGGCTAACTCTGAAAGATTATGTGCTTACTTATTTCTAAGGTGTTTCAAGACTAAACATTGTAGGAAGAAGATATAGGAATAATGTCACACTCAGAAAAAACACAGTCTCTATGAAAACTTCTGAGAGCTTTTAGAGTTCAGAACTAAGCTGGACGTGGACTCAAAGTGAAATTTTTATAGTATAAATTGGATCACGTGACTCTTTTACTTAAAAATCTAATGGCATGCCATTATATTCAAGAGGAAGCCTAAACCCTTTAGGGTTTATCTATTTCTCTGTGGTCTGACTCTGGTGTCTTTCAGGTTTATATATAACCACATTCCTAGGAACAACTATGCTCCAACCACAGGAAGTTGCTCACTTCTCTCACAAGGTCATGGTCTCTTGCCTTTGAGCCTATGGTATATATTCCTCCTTAGTGTCCATCTTTTTGTTTAAATCTTGCTCAAGCATCATCATCTATTGGAAGTATTCTTTGACCACATTTACCTGGATTAGGCCCACTTATCTCTCTTTATTTCTTTTATAGTGCATAATATTTCTTTGTCCTTGTCTCTTTACCTATAATCCCTTTTCAGTAGTACGTGAATTCCATGTTTCATTTATCTTTCTGCGGCCTGTCACAGTATCATGAACATAGGAAGTGTTCAATAAGTGTTCAAAAGAAAAAAAAAAAGAAATACTCCCAGTCATCCAACATAAAGAATATTTATCATAAAAAGCCACTCGTAACTCTAACAGTTGATCTTTGAAAATGTTGCAAACCTCAAGTCATTCTCACTATTAAAGAATGACATATTGAAAAGGCATGACTAGTGCTTCAATCTAGCTTTGCCATTAGGTACTACATTACTGAATAGGCATGCTAAGGACATGCTTGGTCACCAGCAACATGACTGTTCTTTTAGGAAATTATAACTTATTTCAGAAAAAAAGATATCAGATTGGTTATGAGAAAAGTCAGAATATTGCGTGACTTTCTCACATATATAGTATGGTTTCATATTTAAAAAATACATATGTGGTCTATGGCCATGCCACCCTGAACAAGACTGATCCTGTCTGATCTCAGAAGCTAAGCAGAGTCAGGCCTAGTTAGTACTTGGATGGGAGACCACCTAGGAAGACCAGGCGCTGTAGGAGTAAAAAAATAAAAAATAAGGGATCGTAAACTGACAAGGTCCTTGCAATCTGTGAGGTCAACCAAGGGTCGCCTCGCCAAAAAAAAAAAAAAAAAATATGTGAAGGAACATAATAACTTTAATGTTTAGGGCTTCAAGAGGCCTAACAGCACTAATACCACTAATGTATGAGTTTGAACTAATAATTCACTTTTCTATGCCTCAGTTTGATCTTATTTAGTAAATTAGCATGATAAAACCTAATTCTCAGAAGTTTTGTGAAAAGTAAGTGAAATAAAGTATATGAACAAACATTGAGCAGTTGCTGGCATATATTAAAAACTTTGGAAGTGCTACCATTGATTAATACTGTCTGACTGACTTCTGGAATTACTTCTGAGAATTAAAATTTTAGTCATAAAACTGAGATAACTTTCATTTATTCTTTAGTACTAACTCTGATTCATATGTAAGGATGATCAGATCGATAAATTTTTGAGGTTGTATTTCAACACACTGAAAATTATTGTTTAAATATGCATATACATATACGATAGTCAGTCATAATATTGTGTTGAGATTTTTTTAATCTGAGATGACTGTTTGCTTATTAAGTTTGTTTTCCTAAATGAAATAGTATGGGTAAAGAAGAGCAACATGTAGTTGAAAAATATCATTCCTCCTCCCCAAAGGAGTTCAGTTTATTCCCCTGCTTCATAGGGTTTCCTGCTTTAAATTTTATACATTTAAATGTATAACTATTTTTAAAAATAGCTAAGAATACTAGCTTTCAGAAATAATCAAGTTATATCTTGCTTTATCAATTTTTAATCTTTTAATATTTTTCTAACCATTTCTATTTAACTGATACTGTACCATAGATATAATTTAATACAAAGCCTTTATTTAGTGTAATGTAAGCATTATTTTTGTATCTTTAAATGCTCTTATTCTTTGCTAGCCTCATTTTAGTCGTCTTAGGCCATTTTAGTTTAACCATTTCACTGTTTAGGTAAGCTCCACCCAACCTTCTCCCACTTTACCACTTGCTCTACAAGACTAGGTTAACTTTTCCGATCATGTGCTTCAAAGCACTTATCCTAATTTTAATTATGTATTATGTAATTTTAATGTGATTATAATATAAATTTCAGTTGTTTATATGATAATTAGTTTACTGTTTCTCTCACTAGATTGTAAGATTCAGAATATCTGGTACTATTCCTGTCTTCTTTGTCACTGAATCTGTGAAGCAAAGCATAAAATAGTAACTTGCTACTACTATGTTGTTTATAAATGACTGGAAATATTTTATCATTCTAGGCATGTTTTACCCAAAATTACATGGAGTTTAATGGGAATCCATTCTTCTATCTCAGGTTCATTTCGAAGACAAATGAGGGTGGTACCACCTGCATCTGTTAACAGATGGAACTGAGAAAGTGACCAAAAGTATAGTATCTGCTACTCAGTTGGTTTTCCCAGCTCCATCCCAAGAATTGACATCTGAAACCTGAAATAAAAGTGATAGTGAAATAATTGAGCTGTTTCATTAGCATCCCTACGGGGCATTTGGAGTAGGAACCTCGTAGGATTGGTGCCGATAAAGTCAGCTGATGAGGGAGAGAAGGGCAGAGATCTTTAGGTCAAAGCCCTTGCAATAAGTACCAGGTTCTTGACCCTGAGCTTTAACAGTAATTTCTGTGCTTGTGGTATTTAACCACATAAGCCTTATTTATTTATTTACTTTTCTGTCTTGGTGAGGTATTAAATAGTAAGCAAATTCGTTTAAATCATATGTGAGACCCCACCCTACTATCATAAATATTTAATAGAAACAGGAGGGCCTTAAACTTCCATGAAATAAGTGGGAATTTAGAAAATGATATTTGCAACTCTTACTGTGACTTTATTTTTATTTCTCTCATATCGTGACTTATGAACTATAAGTTATGCAAAAAAAGTCAAAATATTTCTTCTTTGTAAGATCAGGTGAAATCAAGACTATTGTGCATTCAAAAATCCACTCAGTTACCATCTTTTCCATTTAGCTTCCCTTGATTCTTGCAGAGTTGTAAAGTTAAATACCATATTTATTGCTTGGTTCATAATAGATATTTACTTATTTATTCTTATTCATTTTTAC
>NW_011888999.1:1004586-1010705 GCF_000151845.1 Pteropus vampyrus | reverse complement strand
CCCCCCTCTTTTTTTCTTCCCTATTATACTTTCTAAGACCTGGACTAATTTTATGACTCTAGAACTTGACCTCTCTGAACTTTAGTTTCTCCAGATTAAACTTTATGATTTCTGACCATCGTATAATCATGAAGCTAGGCTAATCCTTTTGTTGAGCTGTAAATCAGTATTAGAGGTATAGAAGTGAAGTGGTCAAGTATATGGGTTTAAGTGCAGAGAGACTTGGTTTCAAATTATGACTCCTCTTCTAGCTTTGGGACACATCAGCCCCCTTCCCATATTTCTATTTTTCTTCAACTTACCAAGATTTTTGAATAGTTCATCATTTCTCTTTCTTTCCCTCTTCTAAAATGTCATCTTTTCCTGTCATTCTCTCTTTTTTCTTCCAACTGAATTAGCCACCTTGGACATATTCAATAGAATTTTTAAAAACTCCAAAATCTCTTCTATATCAAAACTTTTATCCTTACTGTCCCCTAGACTTTGATGGTCCTGCCACCAGCTCTTGGAGAGGGAGAGTTCTTTTCATTCTTCTCATTTCGAGTTAAAATCTTCTCTTTTCCGATCACTCCTTCTAGATACTGACACATGATATTCTACCCAAGTTTCCACTTTTTCCTCTATAACAGCAATCTGTTAATTTTATGGTATCTTTCTCAAATACAAATCGTAAATCTACATGTTTATTTCTTTGTCCATTTTTAAATATTTTTTATTAAATTTATTAGGGTGACATTGGTTAATAAAAGTACATAGGTATCGAGAGTACAATTCTATAATATACCATCTGTATATTGCATTATGTGTTCACCACCTAAAATTAGATTTTTTCCCATCACCATATATTTGACCCCCTTTACCCTTATCTATCTTCCTCTCTTCCTTCCCTCTGGTAACCACTAAACTATTGTTCATGTTCATGAGTCTCTGTTTGTCATATTTGTTTGTTGCTTTCAGATTTATATCCCATATATGATTGAAATCATATGGTTCTCAACTTTTTCTGACTTATTTCTCTTAGCACTATAATCTCAGGATCCATTCATGTTGTCACAAATGGCAGTATTTCATCTTTTCTTATGGCTAAGTAATATTCCATTGTAAATATCGTATAAGCTTCATGAGGAAAGACAGGGCCTTGTCTACTTGTTTATAGCCGTTAACCAGCATTGAAAATTGCTTTTGGCACACAGTGGAGATTAAATATCTGTCAAATGAATGAATGGATGTGTGAGCTTCATCTCCCACATTTTACATTTGTAAAATGGGGAAAATAAGCTTTACCTCATAGTATTTGATTATCTGGAATTAGGACTTGGTGTCTCCAAAATGGTGCTTGTTATTTAACTGATAAGATCAATGTGATAAGGTCAGAATATTTAACTTTACAGGTATAGAAAAGTGGAAGAGGCACCTACCTTAAATGAGAATACTTTAGTTTCTTCTGTTACACCTGCCATATTATCATTCATACAATCCAGAGCTTCTTGGCTCAAACTACTGAGCTGAATTCCAAAGGCAGCAGCTCACAGAATTCAAATGTGTTATTGGTGATCCTTTCTGAGGCTCATCTCTGTAAGCAGGAGGCAGCTATACCCAGCACGTAAACCAGTTTTTCTGTAATGTTCCCTTTGGTAGTTAATTGTTCATGTCTTTATTATAATACCACACTACTCCCTGTAACTTGACTTGTAATCTTGAGGAAAGGCTATCTCCTTCAGAGCCTAGGTTTTCTTATCTGTAAAGTTGGGATTGTAATAACATTCCTACTTTTTGCATAAGACTGATAAGAAATGAAAAGCTACTCTGTCGTGTATTGTTTATATAATCCCAGGAAATATTTTAGCCATGCAAAGCCTGAATTTCCACATGTGTATGGTGGGATAACAATAATTAGTTCTTACATTTTGTGAAAACAAAGAGTCTGTGAAATAAAAAATTAGAAATTATTAAATATCATTTCAATCATCTTATAGTATGGAGGTGTACCCAACACATGGTGGCCATTCTCTCTGTCCTAAAGACCAGTCTGGGAAAATAACAAATATATTCATTTCATAATTAAATAGAACTTGCAAACCAATGCAAGTGACATAGATGGGAACTTGCTGGAGTCATGTGAGTAGTCGTGTGAGCTGGAGCATAATGGGCAGTTTCACAAATGCATTTACACAGATTTAAGTAAGGGAAAGGGGCACAAAAATAAGACTTCTACTTGAAAACTAATAGTAGATGTAGTTTTGCTCAGTGGGACCATCAGCCATTTGGTCCTTTTTCTTTTACCTATTGTTTCTAATTCTTTGACACCGAATATGACCTTGATAGACTGAGTTATTTAACCAGAAGTTTCTCACTGCTGAATTAGCATAGAGTACCCTACTTTTTCTTTATCTATATCTCTTTTGAGAATTGGTTAATTAATGTTTGTATGTTAGCTAATTAGCATTACCAGATTTTTTTCTCAAAGGCTTTTTATAAAATACAGAGTAATTTTTGAGGTAAAACACATCAGCCACACTAAGTAAGGAAGCAGGTACAGAGATCCCCAAATAATTTGAACTTGGACATGGACAAATTTTTTCCCAGCAACTCATAGCATGAATACTGGAGTGTAGGTGTTAAGTTAATGAAAAACATCTTTGTCCTTCTGTAGGACAAACACAGCAAGTTCTTTCCCAGCAGAAAGTGTGTTCTCAATAACTGTTTATGCCTGAATGTTAGGAAAGAGGCCCTCTGATTGACAAACTCTAACAGAAACAGGAAGGGCTTCAATTACAAGTTGCTGAGAATAACACTTTGTGCACAGAGACGTGCACTTTCAGCATCATCACTTATTTCAAAGATAACCATGTAAACGTGCTGAGAGCTGAAGTCTGCTTTTTCCTGCAGGGCGTTCAGATTATAAATGGGAGTGGAGGTTGTGATAGGTCAACTAAAACATAGAATATTCATATTAATATCATAAAAAATCCAGTCACTGTAAATAATGGGTTTCTCATTAAAATCATCATTGAGTGGACTTCCCACCTTCTAGCTGAAAACCACCTTTAATCTTAATAAATTGAACATCAATGCTTTTATTTGTATAATGGAGTCAACAGTATATATCTCTTGATTTGTGAAGATTAAATAACTGAAATTACAGAAATGGTCTGGCACAAAGATTCACAGTAAATGTCAGTTTATGTCACTCTCCTTTTTCCTTGCAACTACTATAATATGGATATCCAGTAGCTGCTCAGTGATTGCTTATTGAGTAAATGACCTATATGACCATTATACAGGTAAATTCAAAGAGAATAATGGTTCAATCTTGAACAATACTACATTTGAATCCATTTCTGTAAAGGAACTTATCATAATTTGTTTAGCTTCTTTTCAGGAGAGTAGTTTTTATGTGTATAAATTGGAGAAAATATAACATTTCCATAGTTAGGTTTCAGAATTCCAGTACTCAATATTATTTATTACCTTTTATTTTCAAAACAGAGAGTACATAGGTTTTAAAAAAATTATGGCTGTTTTAAGATCCAGAAGTATAATATAGAAGATAATTTTTTTTAATATGCAAAATGCATTTGCTCTAAGGTTGTACTACAGGGCTACAGAAGGGTCAGGTATTTTCCCAGGATTTCAACAGGAAAAGAAGCAGGAGAATGATAACAAGCTGTCTCAGCTATACTCACTGATTTAGAGAAACCCAATCTCTTTATACCAGTGTCCAGGCCGACCACATTATTTACAGTGCCCAGTGCGAAACAAAAATGTGGGAACTGACCTCTGTTCAAAAATATAAAACTTCTCCTTTCTTCCAGGGATTCTTTCTTGACCTGTCATGGTGTTCTTTATTTGCCTTTATTATCACACTCCTACAGGCAGGAGATTCTCCTGGGGCATGTGAGGTTCTTCATAGGCTCCAGGGCCCTACAGTGCAAATTGGCTTGTCTGTATGAACCATCAGCTGGCAGATTCTCCCTCCTACTAGTCGTGCCCAATCAGTGAGATGCAGAGACAGGCATCTCCCCTTTCCCCTTCTCATGGGGGATGGGCCACCAAAATGTGATTAAAACCTCTGCCCTGGGACACATACCTGGCTGAGGGATGGGCAGAGGATCATCCACTGGATTATGTGGTCAGCTGAAGTCAGGGAAGGCTGCTGTCATGCCCTAGTCTGAGACCCTCTAGGTACATATACCTAACCTTGACTCTCCCTGTACCTGTGCCCAGCCCCATGCCAGGAGTGCACAGTGGTTACTAGGTGGCATGAAGGAGGGCGGTCAAATGTGACATGAAATGCCAGGTGGCAGAGAAGCAGGCACTGGAAAACCCAGCCTCAGGGAAAGTGGAAGGTAGGGGGGCTGCCAGGGAAAGGATGCCTCAAGCCAAGATTCCAAGTCCCCAGAGCAGGCTCCATTGCCCCACTAGAATTCACTTTCAAAACACAAATTCAAAGTAATATATTAATAATTTTAAGACAATGACTACAGAATATTAAACCCAAATCCAAGATCCTTCTGGGCATGGAGCCCTGCTCTGATTGTGCACCCATGACACCTGCTCTGGCCAGTATGCTGCTCAGGCAAAATATGAAAGAGAACAGATATCGCATCTTGCTGACAGTGAGATTTATTCCCATAATTAAATGGCCTTCAGTAAAGTGTGAAGCAAGGGGATGGGGTGAAGTGAGGCAGAGCTAATCAACATTTTTTTTTTTTTTATCTCAAGGTTACAATCTTAACCATTCCAAAGCAAAAGAGCTCTTAACTCAGGAGGTGCAGTGGGAAGGTGGTGGGGCTGAGGCACCTCCCAGATGAGTGCTGATTTGGTGACTTATCTGTCACCCAGGTCTCAACATCAGTTGGGGTTGTCTTTTACACCCAAAATGAAAAGGGATACATCTGAGTTGGTGTCCTATAATGATCGAGAAAGTCTTTTCTGATTAGCCACAGCTGGGTCCTGACTCTGTTTTTGTGACTGACTGTGGGCAAGTTGTTCTGTATCTCCAAGCTTTAGTTTCCTTATCTGTAAAATGGAAATAGTACCTCCCTTGCAGAGTTCTTCAAAACTTAAGTGGACTAAATTCTGTAAAAAAATGTATTAAAAAATCAGAAAACTAATGTTTATTTGCTAGTAGTTTATTTTCTTTTTCCTTGAGTCTAAAACAATGAATGATTGTATTATCAGAATTTATCTGAGCACTAAAATTCAGTTCAGAACGTTTTTATAAATCAAAACTGATATTCTTCTAAAAAAGTTCTAGGGGATTGTCTTGGTCAGCCTAGGGCTGGTATAATAAAATATCATAGACCATGTGACTTAATCAGCAGACATTTGACTTAATCAGCAGACATTTATTTCTCAGAGTTCTGGAAGCTGGAAAGTGTATGACTTAGGTGCTAGAAAATACAGTTCCTGGAGAAGGACAACTTTCTGGCTTACAGATGCCACCTTCTGGTTGAGTACTCATATGGTAAAAAGAGAGAGGTGATGAGAACACTAATCTGATAATTATCTTATCTAATCCTCCCAAAGACCCCACCTCCAAATACCATAGAGTTTCTATAGTTTGATGAGCTATTTGTTGCTGTTACACAACTGTCTTTATTAAACATAAAGGAAATATAAAGACCATGAAACTTATTTGTCTTAAGACCTACATACAAAAGTATATGTTGACAAAAATCAATTATTTATAAGATTAGTCAATTTGTATTATCTTGATGGTTGCCCCCTTCAATAAAGTGTGTTATCTACTTGCATTTGCAGAGTAGTTGATTTAACTTTGGTAGAAGCTCTCTTCAAATCTCGATTATCTATAGAATGAAGGTTTTTATAAGAATACAGAAGCAGAAGCATCCAATGACTAAAACATTGAATATTAGTTAAAATGTAACCACACAATGAAGAGAAACTTTAAGATTGATGCTTTTGCACGTATAGTCCCCAAAGCCAGCCATTGTTTTAGTAAGAGAATCTTACATCCAGATAGATCTTTAGTCATTGAATATTGTTTAGTCATTGACTAAATTATATTTCTATTTGGTTTTCACTGTTTGATACCAGGAAGTAATTTGACAAATATATTCTTCAGAAAAGTTGTTCTAATCAAAGAGATAGAA
>NW_011888999.1:960279-1003835 GCF_000151845.1 Pteropus vampyrus | reverse complement strand
AAGAAAAATAAAACCTCATACCTGCATATAACTAGCATAGTAATGAACAATATTGCCATGTCTGTTATCAAGCCCTAACTTCTACAAAGTTGACAATGAGTGCATCAAAATCAGTCTTCTCCAATATTCATTATTAATAGCTAGTAGTACAAATCTGATCTGTTAATCTACCTCTGCTTATAGGTAATCAGAAAATACTGTTGAGTAATTTTTAAAAAGCTTCTCTTACATGATATACATATACACCCCCCTCCCCCGCCCCCACCCCACACACACACAGAAAGAGAGAGAAACAGAGAGAGAGAGAGAGAAGAGAGTCTGGCAGAAATTCCAATGAATATCAATTTAAAATAAATTCCAGAAATTTCTTAACTCTCTGCTGTGTGTTTATTTCTTCACAACAGAGTTCAGAAACTTCAAATATCTTTACCATTGAAAGAATATAATCAGAAATATAAAATCAAAGTAGTCATATGAAATGATAGAACCAAAGTAACTCAACTTGAATTTCTGCGCATTTATTTTTATTTTTTGTCATTGTTTATTTTTAATCAATCGGTTAATGTAGGAACATGTAGTAATAGTCTCAATCTTTTTTTTTTTCCCTTTGGTTTTTGTAGTATAGCGATAATAATAATGAGCCTAACCATCGGGCACAAATTCTGTGAAGATAGATGAGAAATGAGATGCAAAATTTCTTTGACAAAATTAGTAGGTCTAAACACATGTTAGGTATATTATGTCTGTTGTTAATGCTATTTTATGATAACTGCTGGTGAGAAATAAACAACAAATTGCATCATTAGCTATTATTGATAATATTAAAACACAAATGCTACCTTCCTGAGAAAAGTAATTTTTTTTATTTCATGAAATACTTATTTTTTTAAAAAGTTGTATTTTTATAAAAGAAATACATTCACTGTGGACTAAAATATGTCATAATATAGAATAAAAAAGATATCCATGATTCTTCTCCTTCCCTTCCCAGAAGAATAAGTGTTAACATTTTGATGTACGGAAAGCTCTTCTGTAAGATATTAAGCTCAAACATTCGAACAAAGCACAGACTCAGGGTGATTCTTTTCTTAGAAAAGAGAGGATTTTTATTGTTCATATTCACATCTGAAGTTCAAAGTATCATGTTGATTCTGCAGGATGTAAGAAATGCCAGTGCAAAGGAGTGAAATTTGCCCACCAAACAATAAGCATGGGAAAACAATGCCTTTGGTATTCTCTGCAAATCGTGTTTAAAAATCTCACCATGAGACACTCTAGGAAGTGACTCTGCTGGAAGACAACATTGTTCAGTGGAAAGGGCAGCGGAAGAAACTTTCAGGGGACAAAAGTGCTATCTGTGACATTAACTGTGGCACTGGAGAATGGTGAAATTGGAATAGCTTACCTTGGCAGAACCTACCTTCCTTTTTTTTTCACCTACATTTAAAATTTTATTTTTACAAAAAAAATTGCATATATTTAAGGCGTAGAACATGATGATTGGATATACATGTACATAGCGTTATGATTACTACAGTCAAGCTAATTAACATATAATCTCATGTACTTAGCATTTGTATGTGTGTGATGAGAGCCCCTGAAATCTACTCTCTTAATAAATTTTCAATACATTATTAACTACAGTCATCAAACTTTACATTAAATCTCTAGAGTCGTCCATCCTATGTAACTTCGATGTTGACCCTTTAACCAACACGTTTCTGTTTTTCCCACCTCCCCATTTCTGATAACCATGTTTCTACTCTCTGCTTCTATGTATTCAACTTTTTTTAGATTTCATATGTAAGTGAAATATTTCTGAGAAAATGCCTTCTTAATATATAGATGAGAAAACTAAAGCTCAGAGAAGAGAACAGGCATCCCTAAACTCATACAGGATGAGACTGTAATAGCTAAACAACTTAATTACCTGGTTTGCTTGGTTCTTCTATTTAAAGAGCTAGGGATAAGGGCGAATAGAAGAAGGTAGGACAGAGGTAGACTTTGGTGAACAGAGTGCAGGGCCCAAAGAAATGACTGATCTGTTCATTACATGTGCTTCTGTTTTGCCTGGAGAAGAGAGCAAGCAGGAGACTTTCTGAGTAAATACAATATAAACGGTGATCCATTCCTAGGGATTTTGAATAAATTCATAAAATTCGTGGTAAGGCTAGGGTGCTTATTAGAACTATTATTAATACCTTACTAAATTGTAGTATTTTTTTCATGATAATGTCCAAATAAAAAGTCTTCTGCCTTCATGTCTGAGACTATTTAGAGGTTCTTCCTCATTTCTTATTTAAAATAGTATACCCACCCCCCACCGCACCACCCCGCCCCATACACTGCTAATGCGACTGCAAATTGGTATGGCCACTATGGGAAACAGTATAGAGGTTCCTCAAAAAACTAAGAATTGATCTACCATATGATCCAGAAATCCCTCTACTGGATATTTACCCCAAAGACTTGAAAACTCATATCTGAAAAAGTATTTGCACATTGATGTTCATAGCAGCATTATTCACAGTGGCCAGGACATGGAAGCGACTGAAGTGTCCTATGATAGATGATTGGCTAAAGAAGCTGTGGTATATATATACAAGAATATTATTCAACCATGAGAAGAGATAAAATACTGCCATTTGCGACAACATGGATGGACCTCGAAATAATCATGCTAAGCGAAATAAGACAGACAGAAAAAGTTGAAAATCACATGATATCATTTATATGTGGGATATAAACCTAAAAGCAACAAATGAACAGGACAAACAACAGAGACTCATGGACATGGACTGTAGACTAGTGGTTACTAGAGGGTAGGGAGTCAGGGGGAAGAAGGGGAAGGTAGATGGGATAAAAGGGGCCAAATATGTGGTGACAGAAAGAAATCTAACTATGGGAGGTGAATACACATTGTAAATATATATATGCCTTACTGTAAAAATGTACAACTGAAACTTACTGGATTTGATTAACCAATGTCATCATCATCATCATCAATCAATAGATAGATAGATAGATAGATAGATAGATAGATAGATAGATAGATAGATAGATAGTATGTCTTGATGTCTAAGTCTACTATAGATGGATACTGATAATTTATCTTCCCATGGTATAGAAGTCTTAATGTTAATTGTTGGTTGCTTAATATTGAGCACAGTATAGATATTTAACAGCTCTCTTTTTGCAAGGTTTTTTTGAATGGACAACTATCAAAGAATACTATATTATATATCTGATTCTATTTTCTATCTCCAGGAGGAACTGGGAAACTAAAAATGTGCAAGGAAAAATTTCTTCTTTTAATTTAGTATTGGAAGTATTCATAGAATCTAAACCATACTGAAAAATTAATTGTAACATTTTTGTCTTACAATGATTTTAATAATCTGCTTTTTAGAAAGGTAATGAGTATGAACTAAACTTTTAAATATAGTAAGTCCTAAAATAAGACTAACGGGGATTAGAAATGAATAGATGAATAAATATAAATAAAAAGAAAAATTAGGGTTTAAAACATAAATAGATATAGTTAAAAAATTAAAATCCTAGGAAACTAGGAGGTATAGATCAAGAAATAATCACTAGCATAATGTATACCTTACACCTTGAATATATTCAGCAGATAGTATACATTTATATACACATACATATTATAGTTAATGTGAGAATTAGTAGAACAGACTTTGTTATTATCGTATATATTTATAGACTGTTTTAATAAAGGATTTATGTTACAGCTTCACAACCATAAGTCATAAATATAAGATTTTATTTTTTGATGGAATCACCTAGAATTTTAATTTCACCTAACATACTAGATCTTCAACTCATTTTAAAGTCAGCAACTAACAATGTGGTGTTGAATCTCATGATTAATTTAAAGTCATACCCAATGATAGTAATGATTTCATTTATTGAATTCAGACCTAAACAGTTCTAAAGAGTAAAAATACATTTCCTAAAATAGTTCTATTTTTGTGTTTACTAGTATTGGTTTTACAAGATTTTTAGTAGTTGAAACTATAACATTAAATATTACAGTTACTCATCATAGACCTCAAGACATCGATTGTTGAAATTTCCTATAATATCAAAACCTAGTTCCTAATCATAATAATGCTGTAAATTGTTGGTTGATGAATGAATGAATGAATGAATGAATGAGAGATGGTATCGTCGTATAAAAAGGTAACAATCAAATGAAAGGCTGTGACTTAAAATCATAGTATCTAGGAATTTATAAGTTTCACCAATCTCATTTCAACAAAAGAAAAAAAGTTCCAACAAGTTTTTGATTTGTTAAGGCTTTGAAATAATAAATCCAGTTCTATAATACAAATGGAAAAACTAATCTGTAGTCTAATTTCCTATATGAAAACAGTGTATTTTTATTCTAAAACATCAGAAAAATTTTAATATTTCATTAGTTCATCTGTCATACGTAGTATACTGACATAATTCAGTCAAATGACATGTTAAACTACTGAAAATAATAAATTCAGTAATAACTAAAATTATTTCACAAGAGGTGGTAGGAATTAATGCCTATTATCACTCTGTGTGCTTAGCCTTATCCCATGACTCTGTCACAATAACCCTCTAGTCATTGGGGGGCAGCCTTGCTCTGTCCTGAACCCAATAAAGCTTTCATAGTTAGTAGTCACTCTCACACTATTAATCAATTTGGTTCAGGAAATAGTATGCTATACCTTTTAGTTTAAGGGCTGAATCCAATAGAGGGCAACATGACCCATCTAGCTCAAAAAGTTTTAGATGACAAAATACCATTCCATCCTCTTTGGAGAGGAAAATCTGCAATTTGCTCCAATCCACACATATACATTTGCATTGAGCACCAACTCTGTGCTTCACATGGTGTCAAGTAACAAGACAAGTTATTATAAACCAACTTCTAATATACAGTTGGACTTCTTTCTATACTCTCTGGTTCATGTATTTATAAGAATCTTACCACCTGACCACCAAAATCTTTTACAGTACTTACTTTTAATTATTAGTAAGTCTTGAAGTCTAATAAGGCGAATCTCTGCTTCAATTCTTCTTGTCAATTTTTCAGCATTTTTTATAACTTACTTTTCATATTAATTTTTGTGTCAAACAATCAAATTCTTCCAAAACTTTTCTTAGGATTTTTATTGGAATTGTATTACATTAAAAACTTGATTTAAGAAGAACAACTTTTTAAAATGTGATTTTGAAATACCGTCTCCTCACTATTTAGATTACTTTTATCATTTATAATTTCTTTTTTCATAAAGCCATTATCATATTGTCTATAGCTTCCCAAATTGATTTTGATCATTCACATTTTTAGAATATTGGCCATTTAATATTTATTGCATAAAGTTGTTGGAAGTATCATTTATATTATTTTTATCTCTATTATATATTATTAGCTTCTTTTTACTTGCTAAAAATATCTATTGGTAATTTTTTACATCTCCCCCTAATTAATTTTGCTAGAGGTTTGATTGTTTTATTTATTTTTAAAATATAGCTATTAGTTTTTTTAATCTTCTGTATTTCTTTCTTTATTACTTCATTAATTTCTACTTTGAATTTCCTTTTTCTCTTCTTATTCTTTTTTATCTTTTTTTTCAAGTTAGAGGAATTGTAAACACAGCTTTTAAAAATATTTTGCCTTGGGGATAAATTTATTTAAGGTTTTATTTTTTTTATTTTTATTGTCTTCATGGGCCCCTAAATGTTCATGTTAATGCTTTCTTATTTAGATTTAAACATTTCAGATTTTTATTTATGTTTTTATTTTAATCTGTATAGTCTTTAAAGGCTTTTGTTTTACATTTTTAAATGATTGCTTTTTGCTTTATTATTTTCTTTATTGTTGATTTCCTAATTACTTGCATTATGATCAGAGGACATAGTTTTTATCTTGTTATTCCTTGAAATTATTGTTACTTTCCTCATAAATGGTTACATGACAAATATATTATAATTATCTAGTTTGCTCAAAAAGAACATATACTTTCAGTTTGAATGTATATATGTATATCCGAATACTTTTAATTATGTTCAAATCTATATTACTACTATTTTTTTCCTTTTTACTTATCAGTTTTTTAGATAAATGAAATAAAATCTCCCACTCTGATATTTTGCATATTTTGATGCTATATTGTTGGATAGAGAGATACTTGATAGATAAATAGATACTGATTTTTTTTTGTTCATTATAGAGTATTACTGTTCTTATTTCTTATTTTTTGATTTTATTTTGATTTCTTTCAGGCTCATGTTAATAGAGCTATGCTAATTTACTTTGGATATTATTTGAGTATATTATTGGTATACATTTCCCTCTTTGCATCTTTACTCTAAGAGTTGAACTAGTGTGGTTATTTACACCCTTGGGCTGAGATTTCTATTGCTGGCCCTCCGTGAACCACCATTTCTGCTCTACCGCATAAAACATTAGGGTTGGTCTCCACACTGTAGTTGTTCAATACCAGTTTCATCTATGTAATCAATAAGAGACTCCGACTCCTGCTGGTGAGTTGACACTAATGGCGGCTATCACTTTTCTCTATCTTATTTCACTTTTTCTCTATCTTCAAACTCCTGTAATTGTTACTACATGGAGTTATTTTTTGACATAAAAAATATTTTTCTGACATATATGGCAAGAATGGATACTTTGATTTTTATATCTTATATTTATAAGCTTTAAACTTTCACCTCATAGATCTTAAGAATTTAATATCTCATCATTTATGACAAGTTTCATTAACCATAAATTGTCCAGTATTTAATTTACAGAGAATAATAACCTATGTTCTCCAAATATTTATCTTAGTGGTATTGAGGTCAAATAACAGGAGGTATCCTCCAGAAGTATCCATATAGAAAGCAAAATAATAGATAAAAATAAGAATTAATAAAGTAGTTATTCAGCGCCTGTCTTGCCTGTCGTTCTGTAATTTACTCGAGAGCAAGGACTTTTTTTCCTAATATCAGGTTTCTAACCCAGTACATTCTATATTTGTAGGAACTCAATAATTTGTAGCTTGACCAAGACGTTTTTTACTTTATTACACTGTAAGGCAGGTATTATCATTGTTACTAATTACACAGATGTAGAAAAGGGTTCATAAGGTTTCAAGACACACCAGTAATATACAGCTGAAACTCATATTTATATCAATTCTGAAAAATATATTGGTTCACTATAATTTATCAAGGTACCCTTAGCACTTCGTATCATTAATGATTAAGCTGATGTCTATTGAAAACTTACTAAGAGAAAGGGATTTGCTAAGCTCTTTGTGCATTACTTTATATACCTTTGTGGGTAAATATATATTCACTTCATAGATGAAAAATATGAACAAAGAAGTTAGGTCATTTGTCTAAAATTACAAAGCTACTAATTAAAGGTTAAACATATTTTCAAAATCATTTTCTAATTTATTTTGCTTATTAATTTCAGAATAATTAATTCTGTATTAGACTAATGTTTATATTACACTAGTATTAATTTACACTACACTATTTACCAGTGGAGTGAAGATTGGAAATATGTTTGCTCCATAAATGAGCAAAAATTAAGTAAAGAATATCTATGCAAAGATTCTGCCTACCTAGAGAAAATGAACTGCAAATTTTTTTACTTCCAGGAAAACAAGTGTATACTATTAAGGAATAATAGTGATAATAATAGATAGCTATGGTGGATTTTGTTCTGTTTTTTGTTTTATTTTATTTTGTGTGTGTGTGTGTGTACCCAGAATCTCTTCTTTATTCTAGTAACACTTCCCCACTAGCTTTGAGCTCAAAGGCTGGTGGACTGAACACATGGTTCAGGCTGGGTAATCAGAATTTCATCTCTCTAGTTATAATGATTACTGTAGTCATAACACGTAAGGTAAACTGGACTAATCAGATTTCCTCTACATTGGCTTCCCCATATTATCTCTAGAAATGATAGCAGTATGAAGTGGTCGTAGAAGGAGCCTGTCTGAAAACAAGGACAAGCAGAAGCACACTGAGCTGGGTGAGAGAAATGGAATTCTGATTGTATCAATTGAGCACCTGGGTCTATCTGTGCCTAAAGCTATTCTATTATTTGGACTTCTTAGTTATATAGGTCACAAATTAGCTTTTATCTGAAGGTAGTTTGAGATTCTGTCCTTTTAAAGAAATTTATTCTAATATAAATAATATTGTTGAGTAATCATCATATTCTGACCTATAGTGCAAGTTTTGTGTATACTAACAAATTTAATCCTCAAACTCTTCACAATTTAAATTATATTATTATCTTAAATTTGTAAATGGGAACATTTAGATGAAAGACTCTAAATGGTTAGCCCAAGTTCATACAATGTGTACCATGGAAACCAATCTTTCAAACCTTTTTATCTAATTCAGAAGCCTGTTTTCCAAACATCTTGTCAGCGATTCAATCTTACTTTACACATTCCTTAATTTTCATGTGTCACAGTCTCAATTACCTTTTAGCATCTGAGACAATTCCAGGAAGAATACACTGACCCCTTGAAGTTCAGACTTTATCTTTAAAAGTTCTCTGAGTTAATACTTTTGCCTAAACTGTACTAATGGACTAATATATAAAATGCACCTCATTATAAGACAATCTGACTGTATAGGTTAGTTTTAATAAACAATAATAATTACAGTAGCATTGATACTTTCTTGAGGTGGCATTATTAAATATAGGGGGAAAAAAAACACTTTTGTATTCCATGTATCTGGATCTAAATGAGATTCACTACTGAATACTTGTCTAATTTTTTCAACTACTTGAACACCTTAATAAGACTTAATTTTCTCCAAATTATAAATGATTTTTTTTAAGTTAAACATAAAACAGGGATCTGGCACAGCATATATTCTAAACAAACACATCTCTATACCTTTACAAAGATAATTTTATTACATTAACTATTTTATACATTGTCTGCCAATTAAATATTTATGGCAATTGATCATCCTATATTTATCAAAGAGAAACACAAAGAAAAGCTAAAATGAAATAAACAAACTTAAAATCTGTGACTTAAATTTGATAATATTATTAGGCTCTTTGGATATTATCGACACAGCCTTAGTGTGCCCATATCCACCTCTCTATGATGGTGATGTTATTATCTCAGAGGAAACAATTTAATAAGCTATTTTCAGTCTGGAAAAAAATGGAATGAAACCTCAAAGATTGTTTCTAAGAATCTGTAAAGGTCAATGCAATAGCAAACAGAGAACACCTAGATGTTGCACACAAAACTGCCCTTTAGAAACAGAATATAGCCAATTAATTTGCTGTTGGATGTCAACTAACCTTGCATATAGTGACGCCAATTGTAACTTGGAAAGAAAGACTACAAATTTCTCCTGGGTTGATTTCAATGGCAGAATCTACAAATGCATATTTTAGGATGTTAGTTTGTCTTCTATTGATTTTACCTTTCTCATGAGTAGATATTTGATTTCCTTATGCTGTGAATTTTAGAGGAAAGGCTTTAGTCTCTATTGTCTAAGTTGGGTACTCTTGCTAGATGTTGTCTTATTAAGAGTATATAGAAAGACTTGTAATTTGTGTTCCTTCCATTTTCTGAATATCATGCCAAAAGTACTAACATACCAGCTACAACCTAATTTGGTGCCTAAGTGACACATCAAGCTATATCCTTTATAGCAATTCATTTTTATAAGATTAAATCAAATCTTATATTAGTGAGAAGAAAATACTGTCAATCCATATTTCCCCATTTTATGTTGTGATATTTGCTGAATAGGCCACGTTGTGGTCAGTATTTTACTTACTTGTGTGTTAATAAAAAAGAAGCAAACAACAACAAAAATTGTATCTAATTCAAAATAGCTGCACAAAAATCTTGAACCCAAAGTCCAAAATATATTTGATAATAAACATTTGTTAAATTGAATTGACCAATATATTTCTTACCTAGTTCACTCACCTAAGAAATCTTATGAAATCCTCAGGTTCTTTCCTAAAAATGTGTAAACAGATTTTCATAGAATATTTTGCAAATAATTTCGGGGGAGGTACAGATTCTCTGTGGATCCATATACCCAAATTAACTTTAAAGAATTAAAAAAAGAGATTTAAAGAACTCGTACAAAGTCAATAAATCCTCATAACAATGTCTGCTCTTGAATAAATTCAATGTTGGATTATGACAAAGACATAACTATAGATTATTTCTAATTTCTAATTCGGTGGCATTAGAAAAACAGAGTAAATTCATTTGCAAAATCTGCAAAACCGTATCTGAACTGCTAAAAAATTGAACAATCTAGAAAAATTAATTTAAGCTCTTATTTCTTTTTCTCTCCATTAAAATGTCTGTTCTCCATGTCCTTGCCTTTGTAAATATGGTCTAGTGGAATCACACTGACATCCAATTCTTTTATTATTTAAGTCAATTACTTCCTTAGGCTCACTGTTAATAATATCATGTCTCATTTCGTGATGCTGCAGTGAAAAAGGAGGCAAAATGATAGAAAACTGTACAATTAAAGGGCATTATTTGACATTGTTTGTTTTAGTAATATTTCATATCTACTTCATAAATATGTATTTACTAAAAATGAATTCTGAACTCTAAAATGTGGACTTTGGGTTATTATGTTAATATGGTTTATCCGTTGTAACAAATGTACCACTCTTGGAGAGGCTACGCACGTGCTGAGGCAGGGAGTAAGTATATGGGAAATCTGTATATTCCTATCCATTCTGTGGTGAACTATAGCTGCTTTTATAAAATAAAGGCTTTACCATTATTAGAGCTTGCTGAACGTGGCAATGAAAAAGAATGGTGTGGCTGGAGGACAACAAGGAAGGAGAGTTGGAGAGGCATAGAGAGCAAAATTTTGCACAGCTTTTAGGTCTTGGGAAGGGTCTCGATCTTTATTTTTGGTTAATAAATGTGAAACCACTGAACAAGTTTAAGGAAATTGTGATAATTGTGTTTTTAAAATGTGCCTTGGGCTGAAGTATCATGAATGATTTAAAAAAAATCCTTTAAAATTAAAAACACAACAACAAAGATTCTGAGAATAATTCCTTAAAAGAGAACCAGGAAAGATTTGAGGCAGAAACAACATTGGAATCTAATGCAAGGCTACTAACGGGCAGTCTTTCCTGGAGACAGATTTAAGCAAGTTAAAATGGAATCAATTTAAATTGTTTTATAGTTACAGTTGGCATGGTTATGAATTATGTTTATTAAATGGTGATTATAGGCTTAACTAGGACTCAGAAGTTTAATTTTTATTTAACACTAGACAGAGAACTAATAATACTTAAATACTTATTGCATCAGATACTGAAAAAAAGGCTCATAAAATTTAACTTAATCTTCATAAAAACATGGGATGGTGTTATCATCCCAGGTAAAGAAATTGTGATGTTCAGAGAAGATGATTAATATATCCATATTTTATAAAACTAGAAAATAGCAGAGCCAAGTTTTCAACTCAGGTTACACGATATAGCTCACATTCCTAATTACAAAAATACCCACCTTCCCTCTCTCCTTGGTCTGAATAAGTTTGGCACTTTAAACACTTCCATTTCAACACTTTTACTAAATCTCATGAGTCATTCATTTCTGGGTGTCTGTAGTGTCTTTTAAGACACAGGATGAGAAATCTTATGATTTGGGGGCTTTCATCATATTGTTACAAATCCACATGACTGAGAATGAAAGACTTGTGGCAGAACAGAAAGGCTTGGAGGTGGGGAATGTGAGTGCTAGGCATTGACACCTACTCAAATCACAACCTAGATTTGACCTCATTTTCCAACCCCGTCCCTAAATGCTTTACTTTCTAAATTTTTTCTTTCTTTTTTTAGCTTCATTTATTTTCTGTCATAGTAGTACTGATATTTTTGTTGTCCTGTCACATTATTTTGCTCTGCGTTCCTCCACTTTTTTTCTTTTTCTGTTTTGACCCTAAGGAGTCGTTTTGAAGCTGTCACAGAAGAATCAAATATGTCCTACAAACCTATTTTGATAAAATGTGTTTTATGGTCCCCACAGTCCAAAGGCCTGCAGAGAACAAAACGTCCTTCCTGGGACTCATTGAGTTTGAATGCATAAAGTTTCTTCACAGCCACACATAGCAGGCCAAACTCTCTTTTACAGAGAAAAAGTGGCATTTCCAATGACCTTTTATCAGGTAATTAAAGCCACCTTCCTCCCGCAGACCTCCACAGGGCTCTTTTGGTCTTCTTTTTCGGTATGGTTGTCCGTTGTCTCTAAGGCCTTTGCCTCTCTTCCTCTCACCAGGTGAAACTGGGGTCTTTCTTTTCTTGCAGGATGGTATTCTCTTCTTGGACTGCCTTGCTCTTGCTGCTTGCAGGCCAGGCAATCTTATAGCCCGCTCTAGCTGATGAAGCTTATCTGCCTGTTCTTTCCTTTTATTTCTTTCTTATCATGTCAGTTCTCTTTAGAGGCCTGGGACACTGTCTGGTTAGTAAACATGTGCTTATGGCCTCCAGCATCAACAAAATTCCGACATGTTCTAATTCTTAACCAACTGTATTCGTTAAGAAGCTCATACTAAACTTCAATGCTTGTCATGTCATCTTGTTTGTTTTCACCAGATCCTGGTTTTGTAAATAGGCTTTATAGGATTTTCATTTCCTGAAAAGTAGAGAGATACAGACTGTGTAATTTAAGAACAAATGCCAAATTATTTCCTGGGTTTGAATCATAATTCCAACCCTTGTTAGCTATGTGTATTTGAGGATGTTGTTTAAATTTTTTGAACCTCTGTTTCTCATATTTGTCAACTGAGAATCATTATAATATCTACCTTCTAGGGTTGTTGTGAGAATTAAATGAGGTAAGGTATGTAAAACATATTGCCAGCTCAGAGTAGGTTTTTAAAAACTGCCCTGTTTTTCCAAGTATATGAGCTTTCTTATGCACTGAGGACTTTCACATTCTTTTTTCATAGTTACAAATTAATGTAGCCCTGTGACTTTGATGAATTAAGAATTCTTATTCTTACAGTAAAAAAAAAGAAGTAGGCTCAGAAAGGAAAGCGACTTGTTCATAATCTTGTAGGCAATGACACCTATTATGTGACCAAGCTAGAACTAAAACCTCCTTTTTTTATTTGCCAAGGTAATGTTTTAAACACTATGCTTCCTTTTTAGACTGATTTTAGTATTCAACCTTCTTTTGTCTTTTTCAGTCTCCATCATCTGTTCTAAGACTTTTCAGAATGTTGTACACATAGTGGTTATCGATATATATTTCTTAATTAAATGTATTGAATGTTTAAAGGAAGAAATATTCCCATTATGTTTAAAAATGCATTTTTAGTTATATTTGGCAACATTTCATCTCAATAATTTTTATTAAGTATCCTCTCAACCTAAACATAAGCTATGGCTTATGAAGAATAAAAGAGGAAAACAACAGGTAAGTTTTTTTGTTTGTTTGTTTGTTTAGCATGGACTGAAATGCTCTCAGAGATTTGAGGATCTGCCCTTCTTCTATATTTATTGCCCGATATGTCTCACCTTACACTTCATTGTCTGAAAATTTAATTATTTCTGTTCCCTACATGTACCATGTACTTTTATGTTTATATTTGTCCCTTTTCCAATAATGCTCATTTTATAGAAATAGCCATCTGTTCAATCATATGGTACTCAAAGAAAGAGGATGAGTTTATTCATCTCTGGGCTTCATTGTCCAATGTAGGCCCTGGTACAGGGGATGCTCAATAATTCAATTCTACAACATATTTTAGTCATTTTTTCACTGGTGCATATTCACAACAGGACTGTTTTATATGTATGCCATATGCTCTTTTTTAATCTTTACAGAAGTCATACCATGGATGACAGTATCAAGCCCATTTGACAGATGAGGTTATAGGCTCAAAGAAAATTTTTAGTTTACCCAAATTGATATAGACTGCTAGAGCCAAAGCTAGAAATGAGACTGATTACTCATTTACTCTTATGCCAAAGCTAGATGGGGACTGTGTTTTAATACCATTCACTTTGTGTTGCATATTCAGCTGCTGATATGTGTTGCCGCATATGGTCTATGTAACATGTGTACATGCGTTTGTCCCACAGTATAAGTGCAAATACAAAGATATGGCCAACACTACCATAATGAGTCTATGCTATAACTAGTTTCTTAAATTTTCGAGACAAGAGCATCTTGACATGCTACTTTCCTGATTTTTATGTTACTTGTCAACTATCTTCAGGATATAAACATGGATCACAAACTGGCTGGCAACTGTCACAGCCTTGCTATAACCACCTCTGAGAAATCAGAATGTGGCATACCTTTCATTCTATGAAAAAATATTTGCCACATGCTTTATAAAGCTGCTGTATCCATTTCCAGTCTCATAGTCGTCTCTTACCTGATTAGGGAGACCTCGTAACCTAGGAATTCTGCTGAATAACTTAGCTTTGTTACTGTTAACTCCAAAATCTATTAAGAAAGCACAAGATTTACAAGCAAAAACATAAAAATAATACATAAGTGACTATACCAAGCTCTTGAAACTCACAAAGATACTACCAGTCTCTTGAATCTGAAGCTATCTTTAGACTGGTCAGCCAAGGTCAGTGGTCTAGCTTATGAGAAATCAAGCATTAAAAAAAAAATTATAATGGGGGTGGCTGGGCCAGTTACTGGAAATTTGGGGAGCATGGCTAGAATAGAGAAGTTGGAGTAACAATAATAATATAATAATGATGCTTTGTGTTTTTTATAGATTATTTATAATATAACCTATAAAGGGCTGAGTGTGGTGGCAGTAAAAAGTGATAAATTTTAAACATGAATAGAACTGAGTTTTAAGCCAGGCAATTTCACATCTTACTTGTATAACTCTAGACAATTTCTTTAATCATGTCTTATCTAAATTTACTCACCTATAAATCACAACTAAAGATACATACCATTTATGTAAAGATTGTAGATAATGTACATGAATAGCTTAATGTGTGAAGAGTAAAGGTGTTCAATAAATATTTGTAACTGACTTCATTATTTCTAGTATTATTATAGTCCCTGTTATGAAGGAGTTCCAGATTTAGGTGAAATAATTAATTTTACTACCTGAATGGAAAGTTTCTATGATTAATTGACAACAATGTGCATAGATGTTCCATAAACTTATGTGGGAGTTGTCATCTGTATACATATGGCCCCACAATTTGAAATTTTTATTTATATATTAAAAAATTTTACTTATATGATTCTACTTTAAACCTGTTTTCTATTTTTAATTTCACATCAAGCACTTATTTTAACATCCTAAGTGCATTAATTATCTTGCAGATAAAACTCATCAGATTCTAGTTTTACAAAAGAACAAACAAGACAGACAAAAACTCATAGATATAGAAAACAGTATGGTGATTACCAGAGGGAAAAAGGGGATGGGCACGTGTAGAAGAGGGTAAAGGGGGTCAAATATATGGTGATGGAAGGAAACTGGACTTTAGGTGGTGAACATGCAATGCAATATACTAATGATGTATTATAAAATTGTACATTGCAAACATATAATATCATTAATCAACATCACCCCAATAATTTAATAAAATAAAAAGAAAATGGTAAATATGTAAAAAAAAGTTATCACAGATGAAATCAGTCTTTTCTAACCAAAAATGTGTAAGAATATTAAAACTACTCTTCTGTTGATTCATGTCAAACTCATAAAGGAGAAAAGTAATAACAGAATGACATTCACTTTAAAGATTTAAAATGATTAAAGAATAAAAGTTTTAAAGATTGTATATCAAAGGTGACCTTAAAATGTATACTATGAAGAACTTGAAATAGATGTCCTATTCTAGATCACAGAATATTGGTTAGCATTCAAATCTAAACTGGAGTAACAGAAACGTATAACTATGGTCTATTTATCAGAATACAAATAAAATTGGATTTTTCTGGGGGAAAATTAACTCATATTTGTATGGTCAAATTTTTTTTGCTAGGTTTAAGACTTGGACATCTTATTTTCTTTCTGGTACACTATGTAGAATCTGGACATTAAGCCATTCCTGAGAATGGATTTTGATATTAAATCACAAAATCCAGTTTGATTCAGCAATCTCCTATTAAAATGTTTCCAAGACTGAAAATGCATAATGTAAACAAATGAGTGAAGGACTAATGCCTTTTATTCTAATAAATCTTATTGACAATGGTAATGGTTGACAGTAGAAATCAAACAGATTAGAAAAAAAGAAAAAAAATATAAAGTCAGTGTAGTCTTAGACCAAAGCAAGAATTCAAGTATCTGGAACTTATTTTTAACTAACTTTGATTGTCATCTTGATCAAGTAATCTAAATCTCTTCACTTATCATTTTCTTTACCAAATGGACTTAATGACAATATATACTAATAAATAATACTAATGCATGTTGGTGTCTTAGCAATGTAAGTGTCTTAAAGAAAGCTATTTCTATTACAGAAAATTTATTTTCAACCCAACAATTATTGTGCACCAATTATTTGTGAGGTATTGGATTAAGCACAGGAATGAAAACAAGGTAAAGTACCGTAGTTCCCTTGAAGAATCCCCAACCTAACGTATAAAATGCTTTAAATAGGAAGCCAACCAGCTTAATTTAAATCTCTTGTTAAATGAAAATTTTCAATTTTATGAACAAGACACCATTAACCTTTATATTATCTAATATAAATGTCTTTAAAATAAATTAGTAATATAAACCATATTGAACCTACAAAAAGGTACACACACTTTAAGGTGTTTAAGGAAGTACCCACTTATAAACAAACAAAATTCCAAATCCATAGATCAAATTATAAGATGTAAGAATTCAGAATCACAGTGTTAAAAATGACTTTGATATTAAATAAGTTAAATATTTTATTTTATAGAAAGTGATACCCATAGAGATTATTATATATCTTTTCCAAGAATGCAGAATTTGTTAATGGTAAAACAGGAACCAGAACTCAGGCTTCTTACCTTCCAGTTCATTAATTACATTATTTATTATATGTCATTATGATATGACAAAAAAAATAACTCTTGAAATATTCTAGAAGAACTTTATGAAACCAGATTAAATTTCAGATTGAACCAGAGGTAAGAAATTTAAGATATCCCATAATTCTGACTAGCCCTAGACCATTTTAGGTTCTCTACAAACTAATGTTTGTATCAGTGAGTTATTGTTTATATTATCTATTTTGCTTCATATTTGCTCCAGATAACCAGTTTCCCAATAATGGATCTCTAATCCAATCAAGAGAAAGTCTAATTTTCATGACCAAGTATTACAAGGTTATTTGCTCATTACAAGGCCTTTTCTTACCTTTCTTGCTTTACCTCTGACCATTATCATCTTCAAACTATTCACACCAGACATCAGGGACCATTTGTAGCTTCTGTCAAGGGCTATCACCTATAAACTCTTACTTCAACTGTATATTGGCTGATAACGCCCTTTATATCCTCTTTGCCTGGATAGATCTTCAAAACTAAGCTTAGATATTGCTTCTCCCAGCGAAGCCTCCTGGATATCCCTGCCTCAGTAAAAGTCTTTCTTCTTTATGTGTTCCCATCACACCTTGTGTATCTCCATCATAGTATGTTTTATATAGTATTGTAGTTGCCTCCTTATTATCTCTTTCACCTACAAGATGGTACATTCTTGTGTTGTGTTCACTATTGTACCTTCAGCAATTGATTTAGCATGCAGTAAGAACAAAGAAAAGTAATTGTTTATTTATATTATATAAAAAATTAAGATGTCAATATTGTTTTTTGTAAGGAATATTATTATATTTGGGGGCTTATTCTCTTTCTGGTATCACCCATATGAAATATGAGTCAGTGCTATATGTCATTGAAGCATATTTTCAATGTAAAAAAATCAGGAGAGACATCTAAAATAATTGAGAAAGGTATTTAAGGCATCAAGACAGGTATTTAAAACATGAAGAGGGATAAGATATATAAAGAATCTAGAGAGATATCTGATACTGTTTCATGGGGAAGTTTCGAGAAAATGTCTGGATCATCTGAAAAACTACCTTGATAGTAATGGTTAAAATGTACATTTTTTTTTTTTATTTAGAATTTACCTAACAGCATTTATACAAAAAAATTTTTAAAAAAAGTAGAAAAGAAAGTACAACTCACATATTAATTATTTCTGCTTCTCTCATAAAATCATTTATACTACAGATTACTAAGAAATATTGGAGTTGAAAGCCATCTTAGAATCATTATACTCAATCAATTAGTAAAGGAGAAAAAAACTAGGTTAAATTAGTCTCACAAGATTAGACAGCTGATTTGTGGAAGAGCAAGAACTGGAAGCTAAATCTCTTATCTCCTACTCTAGGGCATTGCATACCCCACCACATATAACATTAGCAATAATAGGCATGTTTTCAGTGTCTTAAGTCTTGAAAATCTGTTTACCTATGTGAAAGGATCTTGATTTTTATAGGAAATGTATAAAAAAATGTAACTTTTGGTGTTTGCTCTTGCAGATTGAAAAAAATCTTGGAAAATAAATATATTTGTTCTTTGGGAGCCAAGATTAAGAAAAACTGTGTTAAGAAGTCTAGACTTTCTGACTTTACTTAGAATTATGCTTATTGTAAGCAATATTGATATTTATTTATTTGAGTAATTACAAGAAGTTAAAATTATATGTTGCCTATAGAACAGGGCTGTAATTTCTTATCATAGTATGTAAGTTTCCCTAAAATCTATTCTAATGTCTGATCAAAAAAAAAAAATTATTCTGTGTGCGTCAAGGGTTTTCTCTGTCTTTGCAAGAGACTATTGGCAAATGGATTTAGAGAGAAAGAAATGTGATGAAGATATTGAGAATCAACTAAATGCAAGTAGTGTCTTAGGTGCTTTCATAAACATTATTTCATTTCAATCTTTACACTAATCCTTCAAGGGAGGCTTTCTTAGCAATTCTGTTTTAGAGATTAAAAACTTGGAGGCTCAGAAGGATGACAGGATAGATCGGGAATTCAAATTCAATTATTTTAGCTATCATTCTAGTGCTTACACGAATTTCTTCCACAGTACTTGTGTATCAAAACAAGTTGACAACGTCCCTATTATCTAAAAAGTAATTCAAATTCAAATGGAACAACCTGTGGACCTCAGATATTGTCAACAGAAATGACACACCTCAGTGCTCTCAGCTCCCTAGAACCCTGAACCAGATAGATGCAGAGAGGGGCGAGAGAGATAATCATTAACATCAGTGAAGACAGCTAAATTCATCTGGTTTCAAAATTTCCTTATCTGAGCAGTGATTGGAATCAGAAAAAGTCTTCTTTTAGTATTACTTTGTTGGAACACACTAAGTCCTTCCCAATCCTGGGCTAACAGTAGATTAACAAATGTGAACGAGGTTACAGAATGGATAAATAAAGTTGTTTTATGAATTGCAGATCTAGGAGGTAGCAGAAGAAACAGACAAGCTGAAAAAAAATTAGAAAACAGGGAAAAGAGAAATCAAGTGACAGAATGATCTTATATGAAAAAAAAAAGGAAAGGTGAAATACATATATTCGAGGAACTGAAGAACCATTGTTACCCTGTAAAGAAAAAGTATGGTCTTGTTCACACAAAGCGCTGCTTTGAATAGATTATTTATGAAACCTAACCAACATGTCTCTCTGAGAATTTCAGCAATATTGAGGATCTAATTGGGCCTCTAATTCCTCAAGTATGCAGTGGAGTTTGAATTGAGATGGTTAGTTTGAGAATGGTGTGGGGGGAAAAAAGGAGATTTACATATGTGTCTTAGAGTTTCAACTCAAGTCATTCTATAAAGTTTGTAAAAGGAAAGGTGATGGTCTTGAATAATCCATGTTTACTACAGAAAAGGAGAGAGAGTGAGAGAGAGAGAGAGAGAGAGGGAAAGAGAGAGAGAGAGAGTTTGGGGGAGAGTGAATGAAGATAAAGAACAATGAAGAAAAAAATGAAGATAATAGGAATGGTAATAGTTTCCATTTGATAGTCTTTTATGTTGCTTATTTCAGTTTCCTTTTCTGTAAATTGTTATAATTTTATACTAGTTTTATTACTTTTATTTTGGAGAATTAAACACTTGCAGCCTAAGTAGGTGATATATACAAAACCTAAAAGGTATGTACATGCCATTTTCTTTTTATTTCTTATATGCTGTGGGGTAGACAAACTAAATATAAAATAAAATTGATGTTGAAATCTAAAAATTACTTAAGTGATATATAGAAATTAATGTGTTCAACTAGTGGAGAGAAAGCTTACTTTTGTGAAAATAAATCAGCAATTGGTTCATGAAGAAAACATCACCTGAGTAGACTTTAAAGGTTGGAGAAATGAGGAGGAAAGCATTCTTTGTGTGAGCAGAGGCATAGAGATGAGAAATACTGAGGAAGGATAGACAGCTAGTGATTCTTGGTCAGGTGACAGGACAGTAAATACACACTTGGGGAAATGAGATTGAAAAGTTAAGTTACTGACTGATTAAAGAGGGAGATAAATAACAGGCTGGGGTGTTTAGACTTCACTGTGTAGACAGACAGAAGGGAGACTGCAGACTTCTAAGCAAATGCATCACTTTAGAAAATTGTGCTTTAAGAAAAATTGTAAACAGTCATATATATGATAATTTAGAGATTGCAATGTGGATAGAACATTTGAAGAATAGTTACTCATTCATAGATATTTGCTGAGCCTAGGAGAAAATTATTTTTTTCTTTAATATTTTAAGGTATTTTGCAAAACAGATTCATGAAGGGCTTAAAAAAATAAATAAGACCAATGAATCCCTATTCATTGCTTCCACCTATTTTTTTTCACTCTCTGAATTGTTTTCTGCTAAAACTTTAACAGTTAATGCAAAAATGGAATAAAATGAAAAACAATCAAAAAATTTGATAGTAAAGTTATTTCCGAGCGTGACTTTATTCACTTTATATTAGATTTGGCAGGTTAAGTAATCTAATAAATGTGCAATGAAACCCAACTCTAGGTTCTAATTGTCTGATTGGTAATCACCGTGTTCTTAAATTGGCAATTTTTGTACAATGATTCTTATAAACCCTTCCTTCACTACCATCTTATTTCTTCTATGGATATTGAAACTACCTGAACTGGATTTTGTGCTTCAGCGTCTATGCAATTTCCAATTCTCTGCCAAATGAGCCATTTCCACGGCATGCAGCATTGTTCTTTCCCCTGCCCTTCTCTTCAATCAAAACAATGTCCTTCATTACATGTAGATAGAGTATAAGGAAGCTAATACTTATCACGGGCTTACAATATCAGTTTGGGAAAGGTGATACCAAAATCATCTAGGAAGAGGCAGATACAGAATCATAACACAATTTGGATAATTCAATGTGTGATCATTCTACTATAAACTGTTATTACCTATAGCAAAATGAGGCAAATTAAAATTAAAAGCTAGACTCAACTATGTCTGCCAATCTTTTGTTTTGTTTTATGTTAACTGTAACATTTTAAAATGTTTTAAGGACATACATATGGCTCTTTATTTGAAAATGTATATGAATACACTGTTAAAACTGGAAAAACAATAACTATAATTACAGGTAATTAATATAAAAAGAGCTGGATTAACATAAACTTCATGTAATAATTCCTCAAAAATTGAACAAAAAATTTGATCAAAGAATTAAAACTACATTTCTGGTTGTTCCAAAGTAGATTATCTGCATGTAATAGTATTAAAAAATAATTTAAAAATATACATATTTAAAGAGATAAAATTATGATTTTCAGATAATGTTTTTCTAAAAAAATGAACCTACTAAAGTTATTAAAACTTTTAAATGAGTTTAATACTAGCAATAATCAATTAAAAAATAGAGTGAAAGTATTTTCACATACTCTCAATAACAGAAAAACATCTCAAAACTAACCAACAAGGAAATGCGGAAATTCATATGATGAAGACAAATTTTAAAACTTTTTGAAACTCAACAAAAAAAACATAAATAAGAAGGAGTCTTACAAAGTTATCATTGATCCTCAAAATTAGGTATATACCATTCTAAATCACCTATTTTGGATTATGTGTATTTGGGAAGATTTATGTATTTTAATGATACACAATGACTATGGGCTACAATACCATACATTTAAAATATATATATATAATCCAAAACACCACAGCCTCCTGTAAAAAAGTGGAGAGAAATATGTATGTTTTAATTTAATATATGGTAAAAATAGCATTTTGAATCTATGAAAAAATGATAGTTTATACAATTAATAGTGAGACAAAAAGTCTAAATTATACCAATTTATTTTTATAAAACATAGATATAAGCAGAAATTTAATAATAATGTTAATTGCAGCACTTTTTGGGGAAAGTGAAAGCCAACTAAAATGTCTTAAAGAACTAATTAATTAAACAATATGCCTAAAAAATAAAATTACGTATCTTTAAAAAATGTAATTAGAAAATATAGAAAATATATAATATGCAAATATATTTATGAGCTATTTAATTTAAAAATATAAAATATCTAGCATACAATTTCACTTATAATTTTTAGTATTTATAATATATGACTAGAAGAATCAAAACAACTATTATTTTTCTATAGCAGGAGCATGCAGATATTTAATTTTTATAGTTATTTTTATATCTATATTTTCTAAATTATATTGTTGCAATTAATGTATGCTGTTTTGTAAATTTAAAAAATGAACAGAAGTTATACAATATAAAGTTTCACTCAAATCATATGGCCGTACAAATTGTCATCTTAAAACAGAAGTTCTACTTCTTGAGTTATTTATTCCTCTGCTTTTATTTTGGAGAAAGCTGTGAATGATGCTAAGGACGCCTCCCTTCCACACCAAGTTGTTAATGCTGCAAATCTATTTGCTTTACCCCTTACAGATCCTCACTATCCAATACAATCAGTCACACACCCTGCAGAACATTTATAAGGGTTGAACAGCACAATCCCTCGAGAAACCTTTTTTGTAAGAATTTTCAAAGAATGTTTTTTTGTCTTTGCTCTTCCTTTTTTATTCTCTCTTCCCTTCATACACTGTTTCCCTAGGGCTTTGAGAAAATTGCTTTTTTTTTTTCTGCAAAGTGCTCTTTAGAGAAGAGTGAATTTATAGGACCCCTGTGTGTGTCACCATCTGTCTATTTCACCCCCCTAAATGTCTAAAGTAGTATTTACCTGCTACTAGAGTCTCCTTCCATTTTGTGCCCTGAGTAAATAAAACCCAAGCATGGCCATATTGAAGAATTTCTTTTCTCCTTGAGCTGGTATTGAGGGTGAGAAAAAATTTTTTCCTTCAGGATGATCTATGCAGTAGGCATTAACAGGGTGCCAAGGACCTTTGTGTAAAAGCTATTTTAGCCGAGAGTCCAGTTATCCTACCCATCCTATTATCCCTTTCTCTCAGTCCAATATTTTGCTTGAGTTTGGTTCAACTCTTGAAGCCCAATCCCTTTGGGCTAGGGACTTTGACTCGTCCAGTAGTTTTTGTTTGTTTGTTTGTATCATTCTTTTCCAGCTTTCTCTCCCCTGTGAAATCCTTATTACCTCTATTGGTGGTTACAACTAAGTTCAATTTCTCCAGTATAACTCATATCCGTATCAGAGTATTTGTTCCTTCATTCAATAAAATATATTTTTGTGTTTGTAACTCTACTAAATTATACTCTTCACCACTGTAAGATTGAAATCCCAAAAAGTAGAACTCAACACTCATCCAATAACCTTGTTTAGTTTCTTTTAGTCCTCTACAAAAACAGACACAAAGTTTATTTGCTTTTTGTTATTTTGGCCCCTTAGCATGCTCTAGAGCTAAAGTCAAACTACATCGTTAACTCCTCAAATCTCCTTGACTGAAAAATAGTTCTTTATTGATATCTTATTTTATACCTTTTTTTTTTGTTAATTTTTGGCCTTTAATTGCTTTTGGCTTTTCCCTTTTTTGAATTGGGCATTTTTCTTTCTTGAACCTTTTTTTATTTCTTGATTTCCCTTTTCTTTTGGGCGTTTTTTTAGGTTAAATTCTTGGAATTTATTTTTGGGAGGCTCCTTGTGTTACCCTTCTCATTTAGTCAATTTCTGAATCTGGTCAATACTGTCTAATTAATATATTTCAAATATATCACCTATTCGACTCCTATTGTCATAATGGTAATTAATTTTTTCTATTTTCATTTTTATTATTGAAACGTTATCACTAGTTTTGTCAAATCCAGCATTTCCAACTCTAATGTGTACTCAATATTAACACCACCATCATAGTTTTATATTATATCTTCATTTATATTATACTCTTTGTATAAATGCATAGCTTTTTAAAGCTTTTTTTAATGGTTGTTCTAATTAAATTTCCATGATCACTGTGGATTTAAAAGAAAAAATTCAATAAAAGATAAAATTCATTAGTGATAATAATCTAGTACTACTTATTCAAAGGAATATTTAAAAAAAAACATTTTGACACTCATTTATGCATTTATTCTGTGGTCAGATTCATAAGAGAAAGTTACAACAAACTTTACATTTAAACTTAGTTCTCAAAATTTAGCCCTATAGAGGAGGAGAGACTAAAACAATATAGATTAACTCTTATTTCATAAATGGAGAAATAAAAATTCACAAACTGAGTTATTGTCTTCAGTCTGTCATTTCATAAAATTTAAAATTCTCTAAGGTCAGGGAACTGCATTTTGTTAAATGTTTTATTCTTACCATTTAGTCCAAGATTCATTCACATTTGCTGAATGAATGAAGAAATATCTTTATTGTTACAAAGGGGTAGAGATCTAAATGATAACAGAATCTCAGACTTTAAGATAAATAGAATTTTCACCAAAAATAGTAACCACTTATTAAGGACTTATTCTGAGTAACGAGGTGACAGGCAGATTCTATTTATATTACATGTCATATTTTTAAAATTATACTTAACAATACTTGATTACCTTTTTCTTAATCCTATATTGAAAGGTGCTATTAGAACTATCTCCATTTTATAGATGGGAAAGTGAGGCACAGAGTGATTAACTACCTTCCTGCAAAGGTCATACATCCAGGAAGTGAAAGAATCAGATTTGAATCTCAGTAATCAAAGACTATAGTTTTTCATTCTTAATATTCACTCTGCCCAACTTTGTTCAGAACTCTGCAATAAAGGCCTCCTACTGTGAAAGATTAAAGTACCCATTAAATTGCATTCTATTCTTGACATAAATGGGAAAATTTATGTTTTTTTAAGTTCAGTTTTTATACTGTAATATGGGAGACAATATTAACTTCATGAAAACCTAAATACTTCAGAAACCATGCCTAAAATGCAAATAATCCTGCTTTTCAATCAAAAGATTATTGGGCAGTTCACTTTAACACTGAAAATTTATCATTTGTAAGTGATAACGTCAAATAGAAGTGATTACTTTTTATATGCATTAATTTTTATTTTATACTTCTCATTTTGTACTTTATGACAGTAAGAGTAAAACATTGCCTTTACCTGAAACAATTTATAGTTACATTTAATTTTGAATGAAGGGCTAAGATGGAGGAATCGATAAAAATTTAATTTTTCCAACTTTGAAATGTTTTCTATTTGGAATATTTAAATACTATTTCAAATTCAGATTCCTTTGACTTTAAAATTACTTTAGCTGAGATTTATTTACTAAGGATACAGTAGTTTTTGCAAGAATAATTTAAATGATTGAATGCAGGACTAAAATCACTTCTGACTATAACATACATTCTTAGAAGGATGCCTTCTGGAAACTTGGAAAAGACATATTTCTTCAAGTGAAACATTTACTGTGCCTAATTGAAGAAACATAAATTTAAAAATAAGTGATGTAATGTTGGAGACATCCAGAAGAGTGATGCTTAGCAATTCAGAGGGATGGAGTGACAGGTAGATAAAGAGAATTGGCAGGTGGAAGAAGTAGATTTGAGTATGTACACCTCCACTTGTTGGCTGACCTCAATTTTATATCAGTAAATAAGATTTTATTTGATATGGTTTAGACATGTAATGATTTCTAAAAGGTTAATTAGGTCAACATAAATTAGAAAAACTATATGTCTAGAATTTTCCGTATCTGTGAACCATCCTCTTGGTTATTGCTATTTGAGAGCCTCTACCATATATAATTCATCTAGGAATCTTGATAGATATTAGAGCAAATGGATAATGTGTCTTAGGATGTTTTCTCTTTTCCTGTGCAGTTTTCAAATGAAATACTTATTATTTAATTAAGAGTGCTGGTTTTACAGCCAAGTATGTATTTACCAAAATTTTTGAACCATAATGCTTGCCCTATCTGTCTTCAATTTACACTTGAAACTGAGTTAGAAACCAAGAGGCTTGAAGTACTTTCTTGTTAAGGTTGAGAAATGCAAAAAAAAAAAAAAAAAAAAAAAGTTAAAGAGATTCCCTTTTTGTCAGTCATGACCTTTTCCTGTCTGATTTAGTCTGAGAGCTTTCCAGCTGTAGTGCCTACTCCACCCTCAAGAGGCCTGTGTGTCTATGTAAAGTCATTTATTTCTGAAATGCACTTGCCTCCTTTCACGTCTGCAGGGGACTATCTTTCCTTTGGCTCCAGAGAGTGTGATTTAATTCTTTTTGGATAGCTCTCTAGTTAAACCTCGGTAGAATACTACAAAAAGCAATATGAGGCTCTAACTCAATAGAATATTTTCACAGCCCTTTTTAAAACATTGCCCCTTGGTAGAATATCATTAGCCTTTTACTCTGAAAGGTTTTTAGACCTACTTAATATGTTACAGGTGTTCAATAAATACATGTTCTGCCTAATTGATCTTATATATTTTTTATCTCTATTCTTTTCAGTGCCTCAAATAACTTCCAAATGTTTAGTAACCTTTTATTGAATCAAATGGAAACACATGTATACAATGACCATTTGTATACAAGTTAGTCTGAAAGCACTAATTCAGTAGAAAAACAGCTTCATTCCACATAACTTCCATTTAACACAATTTAGAGTCCTAACCATGTGCCAAGAATTCTGTTAATCATTCAAGGAAAAATGAAATAAAATAAGACATGATCTCAGCATAAGATGATAATACTCTCGATGAGAGAACTAAACAAACCTGTGAATGTTTATGTACTATTCACTATATAATAAATCTCATATCAAGAAGTAAATACCTCTTTTGGTGAAGTTAGGGAAAAATTGAAAGTATTAGAACTAAGTATGGAAAGTTGTCTGTATTGGACTAAAGTAGACCTACCTGCTAGGTGAGTAATAAGAAGTGCGAGGCATTTGGTTGTAAAAGTTGACATATTGTGGAACCATTTGATAAAATCTTGGGCTGAATCTAGGGACAAAGCATTTAGGGGAGTAGACCTAGATCAGGAAGATTATGCTCTAACTAAGAACAGCCTTCAATTAAAAACTAAGGGACGTGTGTGTGTGTGTGTGTGTGTGTGTGTGTGTGTGTGTGTGTGTGTGTGTGTGTGTGTTTTGGGAAGGGAAGTACTAACATGATAACTGTTATTTATAGAAACAATTTTAAATGAGAGAATAGCAGTAAGAAAGGAATTTAGAAGGCAATGATAATTTTCTTGGTGTGATATGAAAGTTTAACTGGAATTTTTAAATTAATGTCAATAAAAACTGAAATAAAAAATAAACAAGCAAACAAACATTTTTTTTCCTCAAATGACCTAGAACAGTGGTTCTCAGACCAGCAGTATTAGTTCAGCTTTGAATGTAGGGGTCCTGATTCTGAAACTTTGGGGGAAAGGGAAGATAGCAGTTTATGTTATAATAAGCCCTCCGAATGGTTCTGATGTACATCAAAGTTTGAGAACTACTGACTGAAACATTGTAATGAATTGTGTTTCTCTTTAAATGCTCATTCACTGTACATTTATTAACATAATTCATTGATTCTAAGGTACTACTAAGTTTTAAGATCACTGCTATTTTATGTATCATTTTAAAAATTCTTCAAATTAAACCAATTTACGCCATTAATTTCAAGATACATCCCAATTTCAGAGTGCTAAAAAATAAAAATGCACATCTTATAAATTATAAAATATGTGTTAACTACCACAAAATCATAGAGAATAAAAGAGGCACTGTTTCAGATACATCAACATATTCCTGTGCTTATTCTCAATCAAAATCTGAACCACAACTACATAAAACCTCCATTTATTTCCATTTTCTTTATTTTAAATGTAGACTTCATGTTTTCACTTTTTATTTTTTTCAATAGTAGGTTATTTGAACCTCAATTTTTGGAATCTACATCTATTCTAGAAGCCCACACAAGTAAAAAGGATAGAAACGATTAGAGAATTAATATTTAGGTCTTGGTAATAATTAATTTTATTTTTTGTAATTGGGAAATTCTTTGTGGGAGAAGAGTGGGTTTCCTTTATAACAAATCTACTCCCTAATCCACCCCCACCATTTTGCTCAAATTACTACAGACACAATTGAGAATAAGATCTAAGACACCTGTATTTCAGGAACTTCCACAAAATCTGTTAGTGATCTTTGGGGTGTTTGGGTAGGGAATATCTGGGTCACATAAGATTTTAAAGCACACCTGACTCCTGAAAATTATGCCTTACTCTTCTTCCCAGGGAAGAACAAAACCAACCTATACCCTTATTTTCTCACAGTTTCGCACATTAACTGTTGAGCTTTGCCCTTTCTCTATCTTTCACTACCTCTGTCTCTTTTATATTCTGTCAAGGTCATTCTCTCAGACCAAAAGCAGCTTAGACTTCTGAACATGCTGTACTATATATTCTTAGGGCCTGAACTGACTGAGAATAAAATGGGATGTACCCTCAGGTTGTAGTAGATAAATTTGGGAAGAATAATATGAGACAGAGCAACTGAGGAAAAATTAAAACCCAACTATGAAGATAATCCAATTGTTAACCCTAAAGTAGGAAATTCTAAATATGAGGCACATGGATGGAAAGAGAGGGAACCAAATTAGTTTAGGGGTCTGAGATAGTCTCGAGCCATGGGGACATAGCTTCTGGTGATGGGAGTAAATTACCACCACTCCAAAAAGAAATTTAGATGGCAGTTTTAAACCATTTTTAACTGAGAAGATGACGCTAAACATATATAACTGATTTGCCTCATTCACAAGGTTAATAAGCAGCTCAAATAAGAGAAAAATCCTAACTGCTACCCTTATTTGAGCTACTTAGTATATAATCTCACTCACTAGAATTGTATGCAGAGGTCCTTGCCCAGCAGCATTGCCTTACATACAACAAGTGAGTGAGATTATATATCACTTTCTTGACAATTGTTAATTCATCACAGAGGTAGGTAGTTGAGATGTTACAGAGCTGAGATGTTAAGAGAGTTAAAAGATTTTTGTTAGTCAAAAGCAAAACTACACTATTTTAGTACATCTGTATATAAAAATAAGGTAGAGTTACTTATATTCTCTTGGAATTGCTTTTATCTCCTAAAACAGGGGTCCCCAACCACTGAGCCACATACTGGTTCCAGTCTGTGGCCTGTTAGGAACCAGGCTACATAGCAGGGAAACAGCAGGTGAAGCTTCACCTGTATTTGCAGCTGCTCCCCAGTATTAGCATCACCACCTCAGCTCCACCTCAGATCATCAGGCATTAGATTCTCATAGGAGCATCCATCCGTGGTCCTAAAAAGGCTGGGGGCTACTGCTTCTCAAGATTTGTTTTATTGTTTATACAAAAAAAGCAAAACGAGACATAAAATGTAAATATACATTAGAAATGAGTTAAAATCAATAGAATTATCATCATTCAACAGAAACTAGATTAAAATTTTGCTTGGATTGAGTTAATTACACACACACACACACACACACACACACACACACACACACACACACACACACACACACACACACACAGCCGTTGCTTCAGCTGCAGAGGCCACCTAGTGGTGACTTTAAGAGCATAGTATTTCTATACAGTAAGTCCTCACTTAACGTCCTAGTTAGGTTCTTGGAAACTGGGACTTTAAGAGAAACAATGTATAATGAAACCAATTTTACCACAGGCTAATTGATATAAACAAGAGTTAAATGCCTATGACATAGGTCTGGCCAGAAAAACATCACCAAACTTTTAAATAAAGACCCAAAACACTCCTAATAGTAACCATTGAAATAAACGTAAGTTGTACATACATTTGAGAAAGATAATAAAAACAAGGAAGATTATTTTTTAAACTGCTTAGTTCAGTTTAGGGTCACGTGGGTACCGGGAGCCTATCTGGGAAGCTCAGGGCTCAAGGCAGGAACCAGTCCCAGACAGGATGCCATTTCTTCGCTGAGTGAGCTCACACTCACTCAGACTGGGACAACTTAAAGACGCTCCAATTCATCTCACGTGCACATCTTTGGGGTGTGAGAAGAAACCGGAGCACAGGGAAAAAACCCACGCAGACACGCAGACACGGGGAGAACGTGCAAACTCCACACAGACAAGTGCCTCAGACAGGAATTGATTTTTTTCCCCTCTCATCAGCATTATAACAGACCTATGTTGAAGGAAGCAACTTTATTCAAGGACCTGCTGCAACGATTTCAAAGTGAAGTCCTGGGTCTGGCATTTGTGAATATTCTGAATCTGGTAAGTCCATTAAGCTTTCTAAAGCCCAATTCCTCATCTGTGAAATAGTAATAGTACTAGCATCTATGCTGTAAGATATTACCAAGGATTAAATAAGAAAATAACATAGTTGCCTTTTAACATATCGTCATTAAATGTCCTGGAATTTTGTCTAATGTTATGCTTGTTAGAAACCACACAATATATACCATTTGGCGACTTCCTTATTTAGAGTACTAGATATTTTAAAAAAATATTTTATTGAATACACACAACAAATCTGCACATTTCCTGTTAATATCTCTTTTATGGATGAAAAACAAAAGCACAGAGAGGGTAAGTCACTCTGTGTGTGTCACAAGTCACTTAGTCCAAGGTCACAAGACTTATAATTTGAGGAAAAAGTAATGGAACACCAGTCATTATGACTTGAAAGTCCATGCTTTTTGCACAATGTACCCAAACCTCTCAGGGACAGCATATAAGAAACTGGATTTGTTAGTCAAAGATCTGCTATGATTTATTTTCATGGTTATATTTTTGCATTTGAGCTTCTTGTAAGTATTTCTAAAAAAAAGAGAAAGCTTAGGGTTAATATTGCTCATCCTTACCATGGAAGGATGGCTTTTCCTACATATGAATGGTAATTTTATTTCTGCCCTTAAAATGAGAAATAGGTCAACCTACTTACATATTGCATTACTTAAATTGTCTAGTGGGATTTGGATAGTTTAAGGCTTATAGGTCATTTTTTGGCTATCTTCTTCTAAATCTCTTAAGGCATCACAAATATTCAATGAACATTAAATCAAATATTTATTAAAGAGTATATAATTGTAAATTTACTTTAACATTTTTCTCCTTAGGAGTTCAGAACCCTATGGCATAAGTACCTCATTTATCTGTATATACATTCCCAAGGGAGGAGACTGGTAGTATTATGAACCAAATTAAAAATAAATGGGCAACTTTAATCCAGTTTTTTAGTTAGTCTATCACAGGATTGATGGGGTTTCCCCTATTTGCATGTAACCATGCTGGAAATAATAGCCATGCTGTGTTTAGGGGATCAACAGGTCAGAGCAAGACTTGTTTAGACCAGAACCTGAAATGGCTCAGGGGTGCCTCCATTCGTGTTTCTCTGATTATCTGCTTATTTGCCCAGCTACAGACTAAACAATAACATAAGCCATTGTTGTCTCCATTTGAGATGTCATCGGCCATTGTTCTGACTGACCGCCTCTTGCTTCAAGACTCAAATGAGTCATCATTTTATTTGTAAGGACTTTCTTGATCCTAAGCATAGTTAATCATGTCTGTGTGTAGAGTTGTGACAATTAGATGGGTGGATATATGTGGTTAATGTGGTATATATGTCCATTACAACATATTAAACAAATATATTTTGTGTACATCTTCTCTGAAAGGCCAAGAACTTCATGGGGGCAGGAACTATGTTTTATTTCTCTATCCTCAACACAGATCACAATATCTGGCACAAAATAGACATTTAAAATCAGTTTACTGAATAATGTAGGAAACTAGAGAACATATTTAATATATGAGGGTTAATATTGCTCATCCAATTATTGTTTCATTATTTTTGCTTATAGTTTCTACTGAATCGCAATGACCCATGGGTCGATTTTTCACTTTAAATGGCACCCTTCAAATGTTATTTCTAAGCTTACTTTCACCTTCTATAAAAAGAGGACAGCGATACTTATTTGCTCTTCATGGCATACCATGGGAAACAAGCAAATAATAAAGTATATGTATTAGTTGTCTAGGGCTGCCATAACAAAGTATAGCAGCCTAGGGACTTAAATAACAGAAATTTATTTCCACATAGTTCTAGAAGATAGAATTCTAAGACTGCAGTGTTAGCAGAATCGATTTCTTCTAAGACCCCTCTCCTTGGCTTTTAGATGACCGCCATCTCCCTGTATTTTTCCATGTTTTTTTCTCTGTGCATATCTGTATCCTAATCTCTTCTACCTATAATGATATGTGTAATATTGTGTTAGGGCCTAGTCTAATGACCTCATTTTAACTTAATTACCTCTTTATGTCTTATCTCCAAATAGTCACATCATGAATAACGTACTAGCGGTTATATCTTTAACATATGAATTTTGTGGGAACACAGTTCAGCCCATAATAGTATGTGAGGCCCAATATGATGCCTGACATATAGCTATCATTTTACTTATGGAAGTATTATTACTTTCAGTCAAAGATTTCTAATAGATTAAAAAATGGCTTTACTTCTTGATAAATTGACCCTTTGGTTTCTTGCTCAGCTTGCTTGGAAAAAACAACATGTAGACAGGGCGCAGGCAATCTCAGCATGAAGTGCAGGGCAGAGGGATAAAGATGAAGAATCTTCCTCAAGTAAGAATATTCTGACCTCATTTACAGATTTAGCAAAAGCTTGTCATAACGTGAAAAACATATGATCCAGATGAAGAAGGTGATGCTATCAATGGTGGCAAATCCTACAAGAAGAAAAATGAAAAGCCATGTAGAGGTATATTTGGCCTGCAGGGGAAATGACAGTGAATGAGGATGACAAGCCTGAAAGATATTAAAAAGAAACATTTCCATGAAAACCTAGCAGTCAAATTTTGATGGGAAGAGTCGTTAGCGAAAGCTATACGTCAACCTTGTGATGAACTCTGAAGCCATTTTCCATGCAATCATCTTTCCTTCAGTTCCTGCCATCCTTCTTTCTTTCTTTTCTCCATTCCTCTACTCATCTTTTGCTTTCTTCCACAAAAATGGACTCTGTCATTTAATAGATATCGTTAGTGTACAATGGTGTATACAGAAGTAGATAACATTCTTAAGAAAATAACGAAAATATATCTAGTTAATTCTTATTATCTGTGGTAGTTCTATGAAGCCATAACAAATATTAAATTAGCAAATACTAAACTATTATTCCTAGGGAAAACACACACCAACACACACATAGTGCACATAGATTGCAATCTTAAATCCTAGAAATTACTCATTCTTGTAGGTTCTATTTTCCTTATTTTTCAAAAGAGAAAGTCAGGTTTAGAAATTTTAACTTGCCTGAAGCCATCTCACTAACAGGTGCAATAGATAATTGTAATTCAAGGCCCATCAATTTAGAGCTAGAGCTTCTTGTCCTACACTACACTTCTCTCTGCCATCTCCATCTTCTGCTTATGTAAATATAAATATATCATTTACTTTCTGATTCAGTGGAAATATTCTTTCGATAATATTTGAGGCACTAGTACCTGTGCCCTAGAAAAGATATCTCCAGTCTTTAAACAGCACACATGAAAAAGCCAACACAAATGAACTGTGAAGACGTGCGGGATGCAATATATACGTATTTCACTGAGTGGGCAAGGAGTCAATATGCCAAAAAAAAAAAAGTCATATGAAATGTTAGGAGAAAGAAAGTCTTACATTCTCTATGGGGTTCTGTTGTAATCTCACCTAGATCATCCATCTGTATATAATCACCCCATAACATTTAGAGCTCTGTGCTGAGCTGAGGGTGATCAAACTGGCTAATTATTCATCAAAGCATAGCTGCTTACTTGGAAAGGGAATTTTCTCTGGTATAAATATTACTTAGGAGTGCCTGTGAATAAATCAAGGGAGAATTAACAAAGTATTTCATCCAGACTTGTACCTATTACTTTATTGCTGTCATTTAAATGGTAACCTTTGAGCAGAATATCATTTAATAAACAAGCCAATTATTTTGAGGACATATAGATGGTTCACTGGTACATAGTGGATGCAAGCCATGCAGTCTATCAAGTAACTGAAGACTTAGATTCAAGTTTCTATGTCAATGGTTTGTGTGTATATGCATACACACACACACACACACACACACACATACACGCACACACACATATATTTTTTGTTTGTTTGTTTTTGTTTTTGTTTTCTTATCTAATATTTATATACTTACTTTCATATTGTCCAAAGCATCATGGATGTTAAGAAAAATAACTGGGTTTGAATCTCAACCTGGTGCTTGCTGGTTGTGTGATATTTGACCTCAGATCTCTGAGCCTGTCTCTTCCTCAAGTGTAAAAGGGGAACCACAGTACACGCTTAGCTGTAAAGAGTATATGAGAATATACATTATTTTAAGCTGGTTGCTAGTTTTACTTGTTTTTCAGCTACCCTGGTAATAATGAAAATGTGCCATTGTCATAAAGTGCAACATTTTATATATTTAAATTGAAGATATCTATTCCTGGATTTAGATACACACACTTGAAGTTACCACACAAAATTCAACATACTGAAATTATAGATAAGCAACAAGCCTATGTGCACTAGAGATTTTAAAATTAATATTTTATTTTAGATCAGTTCTAGGTTTATAGAAAATTTAAAAGAAAAATATAGCACCTCCCCACAGTCTTCTCTATTATTAAAAACTCACATAGGCATAGTACATAGTTACAATTAATGAACCAGTACTGATACATTATTATTAACTAAAGTCAGTAATTTATACTAGAGTTCTGTTTTTATGATGTAGAAGATAGACTCTATCTGCTGTGGATCACTGGAAGTCAAGGCGAGCCTATGTTTGCATGGAACTTTATGCCTCACCTATGGCCAAATGAAATTGTACCAGAAATATGATGTAAACTCAAAGGGTGTCTGTTATAACATAATGATTTAATTTTATATTTAAAACAAACCTATATCTTTTTAAAAATTATAATGGAAATGGTTATCTGTTAAGAGGATTACCTCCCTTTTTCTCCTACGGAAATTGAAGTTTAGAAAGGCTAAGTCACTCACCTAGAAGCCCAAAGATAACAAGAGGCAGAAATGGAATTTATACTTAAATGTTCTGACTATATGTCCAATATATTTCCCATACCTCTAAGCTGTTTCTCAGACAGCTAATGAGAGTTCGAATGCCTATAGATATTATATTCATAGAAATAAAAATAATGAGGAATAATCCCCTCTCTTGAAATGTTTTCATACCTTAATAATTAATATAATTAACATTGACCCAGTACTTACCATATGCCTTGCACTCTGCTTGGAATGGAAAAGACAAGAATTGAAGAGCATTAATTAATTACCTAGAGGAGATCAAAACACATTTTGGTTACACACACAGATAAACGGTATTACAAAGTACTAAAACAATGGCAAAGTTAGCAGTGTGCCCAGGTTCTTAGAAGAACAGAAAGGAGGGGTAACGGAGTACAAATGGGAAAGAGTTCTTATTTTCTTTCTTTTTCCTCCTCCTCCTCCTCCTCCTCCTTTTTCTTTTTGTAAGCAAAACACATACTCTGTGGTTCTTCTTGAGTCCTAGTGATGTAATCCTGAGGTCTGGATAGCCTTTGATGCATCCCATGTCTGCAGTAAACAGAGCTCTTTCTTATGACTTGCCCTCTGCTTAAGTCCCATTCCTGTTTTGAAGCCCTAGTGTCCTTGTAGGTTTAGTTGCCAGTTTCTGAATCATTATTGTTTCTCTACTCAAGGTTAAATAAATCTCTTCAAGGACAATGACCACGTATTACACACATTGTTTCTTCAGTGCCCAGCACAGGGGTCTGTCCTTAACAAGTGCTCAGTATACAAAGAGGTATTTCATTATTGCCCATGGCCACCCAAGTCTCTGAGTGATTTTGGATCAGGCTGTTTCCCTCTTCAGCATCCTTTGATGGCTTCCCTTTCTTATAATATTCTTTTACAAACTATGCTGTACAATAGCCTGGTAAGGTCTCCTCCACATGAAAATAAATAAATTTATTTGTCCTAATTCAAATAAATTGAGAAATGTTGTATATCCCTCCTGGAGAGTCACTATGTGCACTAATTTATTAGAGGTTTTGAGAAGGCCTGCAATTCAGAAATTTGCATTAACTTCCCAATATTCCTTCTCTATTTCTTCATACTATCAGAACTCTGACAATGTGTCCACATAAAATACTAAATCTGTGACTTCCTTCTACCTAAGAGTTGACTAAGAAAGCCAGTCCTGGTCAATGAAATTTAAGCATAATTGGTGGGTGGAGCTTCTGGAAAGAATATTTTTTTGAAAGGAAGATCTCCAATGTGAGCATGTCCCCTATATTTTCACCCTCTTTCTTCTTCCTGTCTTGACCACAGACATGACACCTAAAACAGCTATCTCACGACAATGAGCATGCAGATTGAATTGTTTAGATGGCTGAGCAGAAAAAAAGAAGGCTCCTGGTACTTGCACAGCTCCTGTAAACCAGAGTTCCTACCTCAGGACTTCTTGTTAGATCAGAAAAATATACCATTTATATAAGCGACTATTTGTCAGGTTGTCTTATTATTTGTGACAAAATAATTTCTAAAGGTTATAACACAAATATATTACTTTTTATCTCTTAGTAAGACTTCCTGGAAACTTTTTCAAGGATACCACCTCTCTTACTTTTATATTGCTGCTATAACAAATTAACGAAAATTTAGAGCTTTAAAATTATGTACATTTATTATCTGAAGGTAAGAAGTCTGACATGGGTCTAACAGGCAAAATCAAGGCATCACCAGGGCTGTGTTACTTTCTAGACATGCCACGGGAGAATTTGCTTTCTTACCCTTTCTAGCTCCTAAAGTCCACTTGCTCTTTTTGGCTCACTGTCCCTTACTCCAACTTGAAAGCCAGCAGTGTTGAATCTCTCTCACTCTTTTCTAACCTTTTATCAATATCTCTCTGAATACAGTTGGGAAAGGTTTTTCAGCTTTTAAGGACTCATAATTAGATTAAGACCATCTGGATAATCCAGAATAATCTCCTTATCTCAAAAACTGGAAATTTAATTATGTCTTTAAAATCCCTTTTGCTATGTAAAGTAACATATTCACAGGTCCTAGGGATTTGAGCATGAACATTCTTGGGAACCAGTATTCTGCTTACCACACAACCCTATAGAATAAAGCTTCTACTCCCTAGCACCAGTCTTTTGTTGTATGACATTTATGTTACTTTCATAATCACCCTTTCTTACTCACTATATATTTCCTTTTTGTATTTTTCTGTCACATAGATCCTTGCACCATGACCTGGTCAACTTTACCTTTATGAATAAGTCACAAGCCCATCCGCTATATTTTCAAGGCCTGGGGAAAGCATCCTAATGGAGATTCCTGGACTGCATGTATAAATAGTTAAAAACTGCAAATCAGCTATCAAAATGTTTAGTAGGTCTTATCTTCCTACTTTGACAAACAGATCTTGATAATAATCTTGAAGACTTAGTTCAAATTTAGAATTCTCTTCCTCCCTCAGAATTCTACCCCAGAATGTGGCAGCACAAGGAGACATGACACTAAGCCCATGTTCCTCTTCCGTGTTCTGAAGCTAAGACATCTGAGCAACTGAGCCCAAAGTCCAAGCTCCATACACGCTTCTCACAAACAACCACCCCTTGGCCACCATTCAGTAATATAGTTATAACAGTTGTGGTGCAATCAACACTCAGGAGAACAGAGGTGAAAAAGAGGGCTGTGCAGTTCCTGGAAACTCCAGGGATCTGTGTGCCCAGAGCATGATCTAGAAGGTGGGCTGTAGGCTCTGGCTGGGGAGTAGTGGGACCTTAGGAAACATGGGGGTTGGCCCTCTAAAGTTCAGGACTTAGGAAACAAGCTCCTCTTTCCCAGGTGTAAACAAATTACTGCTTTTGTGTCTAGTTTAAATTTCTACCCCTCAATTTCATAATAATATGATCTAATTTATTTTTTATGATCCACCTAATTTCTCAAGCATTTTGTGAGAACTCTGGTGACTCTCCTTAAAGAACTTTAAGAAAAATATGCTTTTAATAATAATAGCACATGAATAGCATGTAGCACATATATGGTATATTATATATGAATTTATTATGTAACTACAAATATATAATACAGCATAGTATAATATGTAATATAATATAATTAAGATTATATAATATATAGTAACACCCTAATATTTATTGAGGGCATTGCATGTACCATGCACTGTGCTATTCCAGCTGTAGGGATTAGCTAATGTATTGCTAGAATCACATTATTGCATTTTGTAGTTTATGTTAAAGTCTTGTGAGCACAGGGACTGTATCCTCTCCTCACTGTATATATAATAGCTATGAAGTGCCTAGCATGACTAAATTTTAGATAAATGTTTGCAAAGTGAATGCATGGTTGATCAGAGCTTTATATTTTTCTGATGCTATCAGTCTCCATCTGCCTTACTCCTGTTCCTCTCCCTGGATACGATCAATTTAATCTACCAAACTGGCCACAAGAGACTCTTTAATGACACAGTGAACAGCATTTTGAATGACTGCAGATACTTTTCTGAGTTCTCAACTTTGACCATTTTAAAGATAATATGGAAGGGTCTGGAATTTGGACATTTGGTGAGAAAAATGAAAGGCTTTGACAGGACAGATACCACTGAAAATGTTAGGAACATATAGTTACTTTTTCCCGTCATCATGTTGACATACTTATTTTGCATAATTAATTAAAAGTCCATAATACTCAAGAGCCATAGTGAATTAAAATGCAATAGAACAACCACCTATAAAAAATTTCAAGAGTTATCCTTTTAAAATGTTGAGTATATAATAATTTGTCATTATTCTGATTTGTCTGTGGTATATTTAATGTTCACCTTACCTGTGAGAAAATGTTATACCATTTCTCCCTTGAGCTGAACAAAGATACTTATAAATTTCATGTACTAATGAGCAGATAATGCATTGGAAATGAGTTATAGCCTACTTCCTAGTAAATTTGTAAAAAGAGATTTTGGAGATAAAAATCAACATTATTTATGTGCTTCTGTTAATATGAATAATGTATCAGTTTAGCTTAAGCTGAATAAATCAACTTAAACATTAATAAATGAAAGAAATTACAAAATATGGAGAAAAAAATCATCTTTCCCCAGAGACTTTTATCAAATGTGTTTATCTCAGATTCCTTACATATATAAATGCATACACACACATAAGTGAAAAGAGAATAATGAACACACTCCTCTTTGGTATATAACTGTTATTTCCTTTTATTTAGAAAATAATGGTTTTTTTTTGTGTATTAAATTGTAACTAAAAGGTTTTGGGGTAGATGGAATCTGAGAAAATGAAACAAACGATATTAGTTAATCAGATATTTATGCACAAGGAGACTATAAGTAAAATGAGCTTAAATAAAGTAAATCTTTAAGACATTTGATTGTGACAACAGAACTAATAGATGAGTGAAATAATTAGTTAAAAAAATCATTAATCTTCTACCCTGCTTTCAAGGGAAAACTGGATCTCGATTTTTACACAAATATTACAGTTGAGATGTAAGATTATATGTCATAGTAACTTTAATGTTCCAGTGGAATTTGAATAGTCTCTGAGATCAGAGAGACCTGGTTCAACCTCCGGTTTCACCATTTATTAGCTATATAACATTTGATAAGGTACTTATTCTCTCCTCGCTTCCACTTATCTATCGAATGAATATAATACTTAACTCCCAGGATTGTTGTAAGGGTTATGTGAGATAGTTCACATAAAAGGGGTTGAAATGTACCCAGGCATAGAGTGAATGACTATTAAATACTATTTTTTTTTCTATCCTACTATGAATGAGTATCCTGCAATTAATTAAATGGCAAATTATGCAAAATAATAAGTTTATGTAACAAAATGTAGGTTCTAGAGTAGACATGAATTAAAAAACTGGCACTTATATTCATGGTGCACACAGCATTGTTGAAGAGAAAAATTAAAAATTCACATTTCAGGAAGGTCGTTCAAATACCACCTCTTTGATGATTCTCCCATGTACACAATCTCATCACCTAAAAGCATTTTCTCCCTCAGCTTTCATTCAGCCAACATATTAGACACTTACTGTAAGGGAGCAGCAGTGTTAGGTGTTGGGGTTTTAACAGTGATCAAGAGACTCATGATTCTCAATTACCCTGAGTTTGCAGTCAGTAGGGACAGCGTTAATTTCAGTTTACAGGGCACTTCAACCAAATATGGTAATCGAGATGACAGAGAACTAGGATAGTCAGAGAAGAGTTCTCAATAAATAATGGCTGGGAAGAGAGCTAAAGGCTTATTTAGCCAGGTGAAAGGATGGAAGGAGCTGGAAGTCAAAATGAAGCAGCCTGGCCCTGTGTTGCAGTCCAGGACAAACAGAAAAGTTTGAAAATGAGGTTTGGCCGATTTGAAGAATTGAATTTAAAAACAAAACAAAACAAAAAAACCCCTCTAAATCTAGGTAGAATGTAGAACGAAGAGAGTTGATGCCTAACAAGAGATGAAAGAAATAAACAAATAATTAAGAGATCAGAAGAACATATTATGAGGGATTTGTTAAGAGTTTCAACTTTATACTCAGGCAATGGGGAAAATCTCTCAACATCTTTGTCGTCCCCTACTAACTATATACTTCTCACAATCTACTTTGTATGATAGTTATTCATTGATAAGCCTGTCTCCCCTATGTAATATACTCTCTTCAAAATAGACTCCATATCACTATATTCACTCAGTATATCATGACACTATATGTACTTCACTTCTCAATTTACAGTTGACCTCCTCAGGTGTTATCCCATTAAATCCTCATGATAACCTTTTGAGAAATGGCTTACTCGTTGCTCCCTATCTGCAAATAGAGTAATTGAGTTGCATAAAGATTAAATGACTAGTAAATGGAAAGCTCGAGACATGAACACAGGACTTCTGTCTAATACAACTGTTGGAAATGATAGAAATGTTTTATGTGTATACTGACCAGTAATGTAGCCACTAGCCACATATGGCTATTAAGCACTTGAAATGGTACCAGTACAACTGAGAAACCAAATTGTAAATTTATTTAACCTGAATCAACTTAAATTTAAATAGCCATATGTAGCTAAGGGCCACCATATTGACAGTGCAGCTCTGTATTATGATATCTCATCATTCTGGCTTAATAAATGGGTACCAAATAAGCGTATGAGTCGTTTAGAGGATTACTCCATCATTATGTTATTCACATGTGATTTTAGATTCTATATTAGTTATATCTTTGAAATGTTTTGTTCATAGGCCTGAATGAAACCAATAAGCACTTTTTTTTACCATATTTTCACAAAAATTATGTTCTGTGATAATTGACTTTCCTCATAACACAGTCTTTAAGTTTTTAAAGCATTGTTATAACAATTCGTTTAAAATCGTTTGTATTATATTACCTATAAATTGTTAAAAATTAATAATCTTCATATAAATATTTTCTTTTTCCTTTAAATAAGCCAGAATATCACACACCCTGCATGCATTCTATAAAAAGCAATTCAATACATACTGAGTGTATTAGTTTGCTAGGGCTGCCATAACAACATACCACATACTAGGTGACTTAAACAACAGAAATTTATTTTCTCACAGTTCTGGAGTTGGAATCTAAGTTCAACGTATCTGCAGGACTGGTTTCCTCTGAGGCTTCTCTTCTTGGCTTGCAGGTGGTCATCCTCTGTGTATAGGCATCTCTGGTGTCTCGCTGTATGTCTTAATCTCCTCTTAAGACACTGGTCAGATTGGATTAGTGTCTACCCCAGTGGTTTCACCGTATGTTAATTACTTCTTTAAAAGCCCTATCTCAAAACACAGTCACATTCTGAGATAGTGGGGCCTGGGGCTTCAGCATGTGAATTTGAGAGTGGGCACAATATAGTCCATAACATTACCTTCTAGACTCTATTTCTTTGTCTAACACAGGAGCTCCTGAAGAGGATTTTGAACACAAAATTGGAGAGCATTAAATCATTTTTATAACTGTTCTGCACTTTTTAAGTATATAGTCTGATGCAAGAGACGCTTGATTCAGACAAAACACTTATCTTAAATCTTTTCTAAGATAGAAAATTAGTGGAAAATGCTAAAGGCCAATCATTAATTTCCAACAAGCATTTTAAAGCACAATGCCCTACAGTCTTTTATTAGGATGTATAAAATGTGAATCATTTTATTATCTATAATAAAAATGTAATTATCATTAAAATTAATCTTGGAGACTAAAATTTTTTAAAGCATATTTATTTTTTCCAATGTACTTGATTTTAATGTTTGTTTGCTTGGGATAAATTTCAACCAATGAAATAATGAAGTCTTGTTTATATGTCAGTACTATCAATTTTTTTTTCCTGATAACTTTTAAAGGCACATTTTGATAAGTAAAGTGAAATTTCATAAAAGATTAGACTTATACAACACTAACTGGAGCTAATTTTATCATTATCTGAGACTAAATGACTACATTCACAATATGCTAATATGAGGAAAAGTGGTAATTACATAGTGCTGATATCTTTAATGGCCCGCATCTCAAATGGAGAGGCAGTGGGGAAATAGTCCTAGCTGAAGTGAGAATGATGTTTTTACCATTTCTTGCTGAGTGATCCTGGGCAAGTTATCCAGTCTCTGATCTCTGGGTTATACCTGTCTATAAAACCCAGGTATTAGGTTCCTTATCTCCTATTTCTTTAATCCCACAGTGCTGTCTGTAGCTTCTTTTAGGTAAAATGAAAAGGCCTTGCTGTTTATTTTGAGAGGAGGCTTTTCCCGCCATGTCACTTACTATATCAGTGGTGAGTAGAAGGTTGGTCAGTTAGTCTCTTCCCTTTACCAAGTGAACACAAATATGGGGGGCCTAGAAAATGATTTTTATTCAGCAAGTAGCTATAAATTCTCAATCTTATTATCTCACAACGTGATTATTTCAATCTTAGCAAGCTGGAGAATTAGAGACTCTTGGTATGATTAGTCTAGCCAGTTTCCTTTGCTAATTCTCTATTTCAGTTTCAGTAAACCCAAGGATAAAAA
>NW_011888999.1:956524-959269 GCF_000151845.1 Pteropus vampyrus | reverse complement strand
GAATGATCCAATCTGTGATAACAGTAGCTACCATTTACTGAGTGCCTATTCTGGACCAGGAAATAAACTAAGTATAGCAATTGTATTATAGCAAAAAGAATTCTTCCCAAAAGGTTCAAATGAAGCAGCTTTAATGAATAAACTTAAATGAATTTACTAGGGATATTGACACAATTAAGGGGACAAAGAAGCATGATGAAGCACCAGAGACTAGAAACCATGGGAAACCAGTATTAAGGGAAAGGAAAAGATAGAATGTTTCAGACCTCAGTGAGAGCTGAAACCACACAGCTGTAGCTTCAAATATTTTTTTTTTCTCTTATTATGATGCCTTTCTTATGTACTCATAACTTTTTAGCTAAAATTACATTGACATATATCTCTTTTATCTCTCCCATGGGACTATAACGCAGGGACTTTTTGCTACTTTAAAATTTTTTTTTTTAAATTTTTAAAAATTCATTTATTTTTATTATGGTAACATTGGTTAACGAAATCCAGTAAGTTTCAGGTGTACAATTCAACAGTAAGGCATATATATATTGCATTGTGTGTTCACCGGCCATAGTTAATCTTAGCCTGAGTTTTGCTCTATAGCAGGGGCACAATATTTAACTGGAGAATGAATCAATGAATGTATGAATGCATTCAGAGTTTTTACAATGCAATTTAAGCCCCTATTATTTAAAAAAAGCTCCTTAGTATTCTCTGTTGACATTCTTCTATAGAGAAAATTTTGTCTTATGAAAATGAAGTGGTGTTTCTATTTTGAACTTGCAAAGAGGAGAGCTTGAGAGGTAGACAGTAAAAAATACACTTTGAATGTGTATAAAACAATCTGAAGAACTGGTCCCTTAGAAGCCATAATCTTTTCAGAAGGTAACTCAGAAACAACAACATACCTGTCATTCAGATCAGCTAGATTCAAGCTGTTTTTCTTCAAATATGCAGTTTTCATCATTGGATAAATTTTATTGGCCTTTTTAATTTTTAAATTAGTACCAAAAACAAGTTCCTTGTATGTAAAATGATGACATTTAATTCAACCTAGAAGCTTATTTTTATGCCTGCAATGTAAATCGCTCTTGCGGGTATTAGAAATGCAGAGTCGGACAAAAGACAAAATTCTTATCCCTGTAGAGCCTACGTTCAAGTCTAGAAAAACAGAAACACACACACACACACACACACACACACATACATACAAAAATAAATTTAAAATATAATTCCAAGGATTTGTATGTGGTATGAAAATAATAAAACAGGGTGAAGGGAAAAGGATTGATGTGAGTTGCTATTTTAAATAGAGTGGCCCTTTTGAGGGAAGGCACTCCAACTGAGACTTTAATAAATTAAGAAAAGAGCTGAGCAAATACTGAAGAACATGTAGCAGGTTAAGGGAATGGAAATGTATTTAAGATAGATAAAATAAATGCAAAAAAAAAAAAAGGATGAGAATTAAATTTAATATAATGAATGAAAATATGGTATAATCCATATTAGAAATACAAATTTATTATAATGTGTGTTGATTCTTAGGGCTGCTGAAACAAATTATAACAGACTGGGTGGCTTAAAATAACAAATTTGTTTTCTCACAATTTTTGGAGGCTGGAAATCTGAAATCAAGGAGTCAGCATAGCCATGCTCCCTCTGAAATCATTCCTTTTTTTTCCCCTAGCTTCTTGCGATTCTCTGACAATGTTTGGTGTTTCTTGGTTTGCAACTACTCTCATCAGCCCATGGCATTCTTCCTGTTATGTCTCTGTCTTCATGTGGCCATCTTATAGGGACCCCAGTTAAATTGGATTAGGGTCCCACCCTACTCCGGTAGGACCTCATTTTAACTAATTACATCTGCAATAATTCTTTTACTAAATAAGGGCACATTCTGAGGTATTTTAACAGACTGTTTTGTGTGTGCATGTGGGTAGAGGAGACACAACTCAATGGATACTGTGGTGTTATTATTGGAAGGGATTTCTTTTGATAGTCTTCTAGGAGGAAAGTCAACAGTGTTAGGAATGATTGACAGAAGAAACTAATGACCATTTTTCCTTTTTTAGGAAAATATTTTTATAGTGTATCTGAGGTCAAAAGCAGAGTGCTAAAAATGCAAAATACACCCTACTCTTTGATTAATTTTAGTAAAGTTAGTTCTAGAATCATTTTTCCTCACAGGATTAAAAGAAGACAAGCTATTTTAATTCTGGCCTCTAGATCATTAGAAGTATGTCACATGTTTCTAACTTGAAATATAAGCCTAGTAAGGGCAAGTTCATAAAAGTATTCTACTTATGCCTGAGGTCAAAGATGAGGTTAAACTAAATAATGACAGAATAATTAAAAACTGAACAATATTAAATTATACCTAAAGCATTAGCTTCTTTAAAAACATGAACTATTTATAATTCTTTTTAAGGTTATACTGTTTTAATTAAAAGTTTGATGTTTTTTTCTATTTTATTGCACACAATTGTGTGATCCCAAATAAGGCAAAGGGAACAGTGTCCAGGTTACCTTATGAAGCCATGGCTGTTGCAATATTGAATCTAGTATGGAAGAAAAGTCAGGGTATTTGGAACTAGAAAATATGAATTCCTGCTGTACCATTATAAATCTTCCTATTCTTGAAAAAATTAGCTCATCCCTCTGTAACTCAGTCATCCCCTCTGTAAGAGTGGTAGGAAGATTAAATAAGATAATGAATATAAAGCACTTTTCTCTGATATAAATTAGGTTACC
>NW_011888999.1:929080-956474 GCF_000151845.1 Pteropus vampyrus | reverse complement strand
AAGTCTAGAAAAACAGAAACACACACACACACACACACACACACACATACATACAAAAATAAATTTAAAATATAATTCCAAGGATTTGTATGTGGTATGAAAATAATAAAACAGGGTGAAGGGAAAAGGATTGATGTGAGTTGCTATTTTAAATAGAGTGGCCCTTTTGAGGGAAGGCACTCCAACTGAGACTTTAATAAATTAAGAAAAGAGCTGAGCAAATACTGAAGAACATGTAGCAGGTTAAGGGAATGGAAATGTATTTAAGATAGATAAAATAAATGCAAAAAAAAAAAGGATGAGAATTAAATTTAATATAATGAATGAAAATATGGTATAATCCATATTAGAAATACAAATTTATTATAATGTGTGTTGATTCTTAGGGCTGCTGAAACAAATTATAACAGACTGGGTGGCTTAAAATAACAAATTTGTTTTCTCACAATTTTTGGAGGCTGGAAATCTGAAATCAAGGAGTCAGCATAGCCATGCTCCCTCTGAAATCATTCCTTTTTTTTCCCCTAGCTTCTTGCGATTCTCTGACAATGTTTGGTGTTTCTTGGTTTGCAACTACTCTCATCAGCCCATGGCATTCTTCCTGTTATGTCTCTGTCTTCATGTGGCCATCTTATAGGGACCCCAGTTAAATTGGATTAGGGTCCCACCCTACTCCGGTAGGACCTCATTTTAACTAATTACATCTGCAATAATTCTTTTACTAAATAAGGGCACATTCTGAGGTATTTTAACAGACTGTTTTGTGTGTGCATGTGGGTAGAGGAGACACAACTCAATGGATACTGTGGTGTTATTATTGGAAGGGATTTCTTTTGATAGTCTTCTAGGAGGAAAGTCAACAGTGTTAGGAATGATTGACAGAAGAAACTAATGACCATTTTTCCTTTTTTAGGAAAATATTTTTATAGTGTATCTGAGGTCAAAAGCAGAGTGCTAAAAATGCAAAATACACCCTACTCTTTGATTAATTTTAGTAAAGTTAGTTCTAGAATCATTTTTCCTCACAGGATTAAAAGAAGACAAGCTATTTTAATTCTGGCCTCTAGATCATTAGAAGTATGTCACATGTTTCTAACTTGAAATATAAGCCTAGTAAGGGCAAGTTCATAAAAGTATTCTACTTATGCCTGAGGTCAAAGATGAGGTTAAACTAAATAATGACAGAATAATTAAAAACTGAACAATATTAAATTATACCTAAAGCATTAGCTTCTTTAAAAACATGAACTATTTATAATTCTTTTTAAGGTTATACTGTTTTAATTAAAAGTTTGATGTTTTTTTCTATTTTATTGCACACAATTGTGTGATCCCAAATAAGGCAAAGGGAACAGTGTCCAGGTTACCTTATGAAGCCATGGCTGTTGCAATATTGAATCTAGTATGGAAGAAAAGTCAGGGTATTTGGAACTAGAAAATATGAATTCCTGCTGTACCATTATAAATCTTCCTATTCTTGAAAAAATTAGCTCATCCCTCTGTAACTCAGTCATCCCCTCTGTAAGAGTGGTAGGAAGATTAAATAAGATAATGAATATAAAGCACTTTTCTCTGATATAAATTAGGTTACCAATGAATATTAATTCTCTTTCCCTCTAGTAATAGTTAACTGTAATTATAACCAAATTGCCAAGGAGGAAATAACTTTTTCAAAACTAAGCCAATGTGAGTATATGAAAAACTGATTTTAAGCCATCTCTGCATCTTCCTCAGTACCTAGCAAAAGTCTCCATTTTAATTTTCTATTTCAGTTGCGTGTTGAAAGAGCAAATGATCATATCAGAACCTGACCCCAAGAAAACTATTCCCTTCACTCATCAGCATGTCTTAACCCATCTCCCGTTTGCCCTGAGAATACTCGCCGGCGGCGCTTGTGGCTGCAGTGTTTACCCCGAGATAACTTGCAAATCACAGTCCTAACCTTACCTCCAGAGTTTGCCACGAAATATCTTACCTTTATTATTTTCACATCGATCTAGGATACTGATAGTTTTTGGAAACAAATGACATCATTCTATTTATAACATTCTGTTTCTGGTAGTGGTATTTCCATTTACAAAATGTAGCAACTCTTGATTGCTGAAAACGTCAAATCCTAGAAAATGTAGCATTACTACGTGTGATGTTAATATCATTCTTGTTAGCCAAAGATTAATTTGATGAATCTGATTTATGCATGTATACATTTCTGTTACATTAAGATTAAAGTTTTGTTAGAAATAACTTTAAGAATAGTTTTTATATTTTATTTTCATAAAATTGAAAACCAGTCAGATTTGCTTCAGCCTTCACCCATTTACTAAACAAATATTTATTGAACAAATACTTATTGAATGCCTATGTGCTATGCATGGTTCTAGGAGCTGGGGATACAGGTATAAACGAACAGACAAGCCCTATCCTTGGGTGTCTTTTAGTCTGTAGGGAAAGACTGATAATAAACACAATTATGTAAACAAGCAAACAAACATTAGATAGGAGGTGACAAGTGCTAGGGGGGGAAAAAACTAAGTGGAAAGGGGTTTAAGTAGTACTGAGGAGAAGGGGATGAGGATTTTAAATATTTTAAATAGTGTGGCAGGAAAGGCATTTTTGGTAAGGAAAGAAAAGATCTAAAAGAGGTGAAAGAGAGAGGCATGTTGGTATCTGCAAGAAAAGCATTCCTGGCAAAGGGAACTGCTAATGCAAAGGCTGAGATAGGAGCTCGATCAAGGTATAACAGCTGGAGCTTCATAACAGAGATACGATAGAAGGAAGTTAGATCAAAGCCATAATGATGTGGAGATACTGCTGGGTTTTGGAGGACCTAACGACAACTTCGCATTTCATTCCAAGTGAGATGGAAAGCCTTTAGAAGGTTTTGAATCTAAGTGATGGTATAATCAATGTTTTCAGACTGCAGGATCGTTCTTTCTTATCATAACAAATATTTGTTAAATAAATGAATACAATTAATTGAGGTCGTTGGGAGTAATAAGCTCATCAAATTTTAGACTACTACCTACCCTTTCACTTTGTAATATTCAAGCAGTAAAATTAACCCAATCCATGTGTATGCTGTTGAACCTAGATAAGTTAACTTATCTTCAGTGAATGCATATGCAGTATCTAAGGGTTAGCATGCTGCCTCTTACCTCTCTGTCTTTCCTGAGATTAGTTTGCCAAGTGCTAAGAAGCTGGATTTAAAAAGCTTTTGTTTCCAATTGCTATACTCACTGTGAAAATGACACCAAATCTCTGAATTTACAATTGATTAACATTCCTCTTATGGCACTGTTTGCTGAAAGATTGAGAAGACCCCAAAAGTGTAGGAACTCCTTATTGTCTCTGATTATTTTTCCTTTTTTTTTTTTCACCCACTGAAAATGGGGGCTTTCAAATGAAAAGCTTTATTTCTTCCTGAGTAGAAACTGAGTGATATCTTATTACGCCTCTGATGTTAGTTTTTCACATTTAAACAACTGTTTACTTTTCTCTGTAATATTCAAAATGGTCTGAACACATACCATTTCTGAGTTGAGGCAAACAGTGACAACATGAGACATGGACAAATTGGTATTTAGTTCAGTGAAGAGAAGGTGGCCCCATGAGCAGTGGATAGCGCCTTAGATTTCTAGTTCAATGAGGGAGAGATGCATGGGCTTTAGAGACAGTTAAGATTGAATTCTTGCTTTGCAATTATTTGCTCTGTCCTAATGAGCAAGTTACTCCCAGTTAACTTCTTTATTTAGAAAAAAGGCTAAGTGGTGTTTGTTGATTTAACAAAGTGAATAAAACACTGAAAGTAGTCCTTATCACAGAGGTTTTCAATAGTTGGTTCCCACTCTTTTTGTAGTTAATGGTGGTGTTAGCTCAACTTTTTCTGGTTATCCCCTTCCAGTGAGCTCACCTCAGCCTGTTTACCTGCATTGAAGTATCTCGAAACATAGCCAGGGAGACAGATTCTTTCACAATTATTTCTTCTGTAACATATAAGTCAGGCTAATAATACAATGGAAAACACACAGATTGATGTGTGAGCACAGAAGGAAGGGTGAGCGATTCATCCAGGAAAGAACAATCTTAAAGAAGTTACTTCACCCAACTGTATCTCAGTTAATAAAATGAAGATAATAATAATGATACTAGTTTTTCGGGGTTTTTACAAATTTGAAATGAGGTAACATCCAAAATATTATTTTTAAAAATGATATATCATAAGTGCTGCATTAGCCATTTTCTTCGGAGAAGTTTCTCAAAGATTGGCTGGGATCCATAATCACTAACCTGCAGTGGATACTGTTTAGGGATGTTGCAAGGAAAATGTTGATTGGGATTATTTTCTTCAAAAAATAGTGCCAAAAGAAAGTAAACCCTTATTTTGCTTCCCTGATAACTTTCATTTAATCTTTTCATCCCATCTGACATATTCTCATCCTTCTGCTTCAACACAAGGGTAATTTTCTTGTAAAAAGAAAAAAAATACAGCTGTGTTTGGTTGCCTTACCATACCATCTATACCAAAAGCCTTGACTCTGAGTCACAGAATGATGATTATGGAGACTGTGCAATTAATACTTATCTACAGTATAGTGGAATAAGAAATGATAGTGGAAACTAAGTCAGAACGTATGGATTTGAATGCTGAGAAGGAAACGAAATGATTTGCTCTTGTTAATCTGTCTCTGTTGATTATTAGCCTAGCTAGAATTTAGAAGATGGGAGGAAATATATTAATTTTTTTTTTTTTTTTGGCCCCTACAGCTGGCTCATACTTTTACTTACTTTCTGAAGTTGAGTGAGATAACATTTCTGGGGATTGATTTTTTGGGGAGGTAAAAACTAAGGATAATAACAGCTATAAAGTCATGTCATTATGTAGATAAAATAAGACATTATCTTTGTTATACATAAGCCTTACCAAAAGTTATTTGAATCTTAACCTAATTTTGTCAGTTATCATATATTCTTGGACCTCAAGGTTTTTTTTTTTTGATTTTTGATTTTTTACAGTGAAAAATTTTTAATTTAGAATTAGCCAGTTAGACTCATTTTAGATGATCCCAATTTTGCTGGCAACAACCAAAGCATCACAGTTGGAAGCCAACCAAACATATACCTTCTCTCCATCAGGCCTGATCGGGGAGTTGACTTTGGCCTTGTCAGTGTCCCAGAGCTTCTTCACAGCCTGTTTGATCTGGTGCTTGTTGGCCTTGATATCCACAGTGAACACAAGTGTGCCGTCTTCTATCTTCTTCATGGCTGACTCAGCAGTCAGGGGAAACTTGATGATAGCGTAGTGGTCAATCTTGTTTCTCCTGTGGCGGGGAGCTCTTCTGAGGATATTTGGGTTGCCTTGGGGACTGCAGTATCTTGGGCTGTCGGAAGGGGGTGACGTGTATTTTTTTTTTTTTTTTTATGGCCGTGGACGCCTTTCAGCACTGTGTTCTTTGCCTTCAAAGCCTTTGCTTTGGCTTTTGCTTTGAGAGGGGCAGGGGCTTCCTTCTTAGCTTTCAGTAGCATCTTCTTAAAAAGGGTCTTGGACCTCAAATTTTAAATGTAAACTTACAAGGATGAGTTAGATCTTAATTCTCAGCTTTTAGCAGACATAAAAATTTTATAGGAGACCTGTTTAAGATACAGATTTCCAAATCCTGTTCTCATAAATTTGGGTCAATATGCCTAACATGTGTCCTGGGAGCCTACCTTTAGTAAGCTCTCCAGAGGAGGATACTCCCAAAGGTGGACCAGAGATCACACTTGGATTAATACTGAATTAAATAGGTGCTAAACAATCTAATTATAAATAAAACTACTATGAACATGTCTTATATATGTCTTTTGGTTGATAAAAGCCCTCATTTCTCATGGGTGTATACCAATGAGTAGAATAACAGACTCAGCAGCTTGTGGCTTACATTTTCATGTTATTAATGTTGTATTTTGGAAAAAAAAAAGTGTTTTCGTTTGAATTTTAATAAGTCCTATTCATCAACCTCCTGTTTTATGGTTAGTAAATTTTATTTATTGTGTGAAAAATCTTTGCTGAGTCTAAGATCACTAGAATCTTTTTCTTTATTCTAGAAACTTTATTTTTTCTCAGGTTTTATCTTTAGGCCTATAGTACATCTTGAATTAAATATTATGAATGGTCTGAGGTTCCTAACTCAGCTTTAATTTTTTTCCACACAAATAACCAACTTCTCCAGAACCATTTACTGAAAGTGGTATCTCCTTCTCACAGAATTGTTGTGGCACTTTGTTGCAAATCAAGTGACCTTAAAGTGTGGAACTTTTTAAAAACTCTATTCTTTTCATTGATCTGAATTTCCTTCCTTGTGCAATATCCTTTTTAAAAATATTTAAAATGTTTTAAATTACAGTTGATATACAATACTATATTAGTTTCAGATGTACGACATAGTGATTAGACATATATATAATTTGCGACGTGATCACCCTGATAAGTCTAGTACCCTTCTGACACCGTACATAGTTATTACAGTATTATTGACTGTATTTCTCATGTTGTACTTTATATCCCTGTGACTGTTTTTATAACTGGCAATTTGTACATCTTAATTCCTTCTTCTTTTTCATCCATCCCCCAATTCCACTCCCTTCTGGTAACCATCAAAATGTTCTCTCTATCACTGAAATATGGTATTACTAGTTTTCCAATCTTGTTCTTAGAGATCGTTTTGACTATTTTTGGTGCTATGCCTTTCCATAAAATATGATTAAAAATAGTCTGTCAGTTTTCACTCAGACACACACACACACACACACACACACACACACACACACACACACACACAAACACACCTCTTCTTGCATTCTGATTGTTTTCACTAGATCTGTTTGAGAGAATTGACATTTTTACAAGTTTTGAATCTTTCAGTTCATTAATATTTTATATTTCTTCATTTATTTCAATCTTAAATCTTTTCAGCAGTGGTTTTGGTTTTTAGTATGGAGAACGTACACATCTTTTACTAGAGTTCTCTAGGTATTTGACAGTCTGGAATGTTAGTGTAAATTTACATTTTAAAATATAAACTTTAAATTTTAATTTTCTAATTTTTTGATAAACATTAGCAACTTTATCATTTGCACATAGTCTTTATTAAGATCACGAATGGCTATCTTTTATCTAATCACCATGCCAATTATACTGCCTTATAAGCTTTTACTTATGTAATCCTCTGAACTCTTAGAGCATGTCTGGCATGTATTGCAGAAATCGTACTGTTTTTATATGCAATTTTATATGTCCTGGTTGATTCCTATATGTAGGTCTTTCTATAAAATATAAGGTCCATGAGGAGAGTAGTTATAAATTTTATTTCTTAAGAAATTTTGTGCCTGACCCAACATAATTTGGAGAATGTAATGATGTTTTGTAAGTCCTTAGATTGTTATTATTGGGGTGCATGGCCTGATATTCACTTTCATCCACCGTGGCAGGAATATTTTTTCCAATATTATATCTTTTCCTGCTGAGGCCAGATGCAGTCTCAGACTCTTTTACAAAATTGCTTTTAACGATTAATTGAGTTGGCATGTGAGATAGAACCAATTTGTAATCTCCGATTTAAACATTCAATAAAACTACAGAAAACTAGAGTTATGTGTTTCTTATTTTTTTAGTTGGAATTATGTGTTTCTTATTTTTTTATGTGTTATGTGTTTCTTATTTTTTTAGTTGGAGTTCCCTTTTTTTTCTGACACTTATCTCTAGAAGTTAATGGACATACTCTGTTATGATTAAGATTATTTATAATATATGAAATTCTTTATTATAATATATATGTAATATATATTTATATAAGTATATAATTTCCATTTTATATGTTTACATACATACATAGTTTTCACTTTTGATATAATCTGCCTTATTATTTAGATGACCACCTTGATAATAAAGAAGTCAAAATGTGGAAAGGGACTGCTTACATAAATTAGATAAACTATATTTTGCACCAGATGATATCATGTGTTATACAAAATAAAAGTTTCTTGAGTTTGAATACAGAAAATCAATTAGAGTATACAAGAGTCATATGGCACATGATAATGTTTACAAAAAAGCTAAAAACAATACCAAAAATAAAACCCGTAGCATAGCTATCAAAATCTAACATACCCTATGTCCAGTATTAGTCACATAGAAGGGTAAAATAAAACTAGATTTTTCCAATTGTCAAGAAGAGGCTGAGCAGCCGTACACCTCTGTGTTTAGAGTTGTGGGATTGTACTATATGACATCTGCCTCTTAGTCTCTGATTTTATAATTTTACAGTAATATAGAGCACTCTTGTATGGAATACAGGGAATGTCTGTGTGTCTCTTTGTGTGTGCTTATGATGTATAACAGTGAATTGTGTCACCTTGACTGTTTTTATTGTGTCTCTATAAAAATCTTGAGGCTGAAGCCGATAGGATTTACCTAGTCTTGATATTTGCATATCTTTAACAACATCAAGAAGGTAAAGTGGATTTTTTTTTTAACTCAAGTATTTATGAAGATGATGAATAATTTTTTGAAAGGACTAAACCCAAAGTTTGAAATCTACTCCCACAAAAATTACACATATTTGTGCATATGCATGCAATTTTAATCATACTGGAAATCTCTAAGGCTTTAAGAAATAACATAAATATCATTCTGTGGTTCCTTAGAGTAAAGGACCTGAGAATAATTTGTAGTCAATTTGGCCAGTGGTATAATATTTGGGTTAGTTCAATAACTGCTGATATCATATTGCTGCCCTTTCATTTATTGGGGTGACATTGGTTCATAAAATTATATAGGTTTCAACTATACAGTTAAATAATATATCAACTGTGTATTGCATTGTGTGTTCTTTACCCAAAGTCAAATCTTCTGTAACCATGTTTAACCCCCTTTACCCTTATCTACCATCACCACTTCCACTTTCCCTCTGGTAACCATTAAACTTTTGTCTGTGTCTACAATGTTTGTTTGTCTTGTTCATTTGTCGCTTTTAGTTTTATATCTCACATATAAGTGTTTGGATAAAGATGTGGTGTGTGCGTGTATAAATATATATAAATAATGGAGTATTACTTTGGGACAGCATGGATAAAGATGTGGTGTGTGTGTGTATATATATATATAATGGAGTATTACTTTGGGACAGCATGGATGGATCCTGAGATAATCATGCTAAGTAAAATAAGTCAGACAGAAAAAGTTGAGAACCATTTGATTTCATTCATGCCATCAGATTTTAATTAGAATTTTAAATTATTATGGTCAAACCTTTATGACTCAGTTTGTCTTTGCCTATTTATTTGTTCCAGGCACATTATTGATATCCTCAATCTGTAAAATGTGATTTTTATACAGGCTATGCTTTGCTTTCTTTTAACATGAGCTATGAAATCTGACTGTGACAGTTTCTTCAGTTTTAGCTTGAAGCCTAAATTTTTAACAACTTTTTATACAGTAAGGTGTTCACAAATGTTTCATTTTAGTTCTTCTAAAAACAAAAGCAAAACAACGTGTCTGATATCAGTAGAAAAGCAATCTCTGGTAGACTGGCATATTATAAAAAACATTAAATTACATTGCAGTAAGAGCCCGAACTCCTGAGTTCTAGTCTGCTTTTACCAGAACCTGAAGTAATGCACTACGTTAATTAACTTCTCTGGGCTTGAGTTCCCTATTATTAAAAGGGAAGCATTTAGTTTAACTATCTTTAACATTGTTTATAGCTCTAGCAGTTCTCTTTGGACCATAATGATATTTCTGCATTAAATAATTTTTATCTTTAATTCATAACTAGGGACTTATTAACATATAAGTCTTCTCATTGAGCTTCTAGTCAGGACCATCTGGCTTATTCCTATTCTATTTTGGACATTATTTCGAGTGAGATGATATCCACTCTCCAATTACAGGATCCTGGAGCCTGACTCCAGAACTTTTGAAGCTTTGTTATATTCCAGGTAAAAAGACACTTTTTTTTTTGAAACCTACAAAAGAGGGCGACATTTCTAAGGATCAAGAAAGTATGAACTTTGGCACTAAGTATATTATGCTATTCAATTGTACTTCCTGAAATTTATACTTAATATAGGCAAGGTGCCGCTATTGTAAAACATGCTTTTAAATCAAAGAAGAAAGAGGAAATATCTCAATAAAGGTAATTTTGACATAAAGATGTCTATTGTCACTAGCAGAGCTTCTGAATACACTGGCACAGCTCTTGACAGTAAAAGGGTTTTCATTATATATTTTCCATCACAGTAAAACAAGGAGGAAGGAAGAAAAAAATGAACAACCCATAAATGTCTATGATTTTCGGCACTGTGTTGAAAAACAGAAAGTATGATTATCTTAGTAAAAAATGAGGTAGTATTTTCTTTTTGTAATCAGCAGACATGATTTTATTTCTTTATTGAAATGCCTGTATTAAAAAGAACTAAGTAATATTTCGACAAATTTTAGTTGAACAGAACAACAATATTTATTCAATTAGTTATTGTTGTATTTGCTATTTTAGAGTATCATATAATTGACACTTTTCAAAGAAATTTCAAGATCACTTGATTCAATGCATGTAGTTTACTGATGCAGCAATGTTGCAGGAAGTTGCCTTTTAGTCCTTGGGTTCATTTTCTACTTGTGAACCATCGGTCAAGAGACTCTAAACTTTAGTTTTCTTATTCATGAAGTCTTCAGTGTATAATGCTATTGTAATTGAGTAGTTAGGGAGATGTGCCCACAGTTACACAGTAACCATTGTTAGGGGTACATTAGGTGTGAGGTTTTCCAAAATATAGTCTTTGCTTTTTCACCTACATAAAATTACCTCTGATAAAATATAATGTGTGTGTAGGTTTTATTCATGTTTTCCAAATGTAATAATGTTACTTGATTTATATATATGCATATGCACATATATAAATTAAATAACATTGTGTGTGTGTGTGTGTGTGTGTGTGTGTGTGTGTATGTGTGCGTGGGCCCTCTGTATTTGCCTGTTCCCCTTCTGCAGATTCAGCCAATTGCAGACTGAAAACATTTGAAAAAAATCCAGAAATTTGATCCCTAAATAATACAGTATAACAAATATTTACGTAGTATTTCTATTGTATTAGGTATTATAAGTAATCTAGAAGTGATTTAATGTATACAGGAGGATGTGTGTAGGTTGTACGCAAATACTATGCCATTTTATAAGAGACTTGAGCATCTGTGGATTTTGTTATCTGTGGGGGTCCTGGAATCAATCCCCTGTAATATATATAAATATATAAAATGTGTGTGTGTGTGTGTGTGTGTGTGTGTGTGTATTTAAAACTGTTGCTGTGTTCAGGACACTTTTAAATATATGTTACTGATATGTTCTTTAAACCTCACAATAACTAGATGATGTAAATATTATATCTCCTCCAATACAGATATTTTGTATTATTGCACAGTAATGCCAAATTACTTGTTCAAAGTCGCAATCTAGTTAGAGGTAAGAGTTGAATCCTAGAAGTTTGTCTCCACAGTGCATGCTCTTCGTTGCTGCTGTTCGTTATTTGTACCTTGCAATTAATGAGTTCCTAAAATAAGGGCTTCTGACTACATTGAAACAACACTCCTTCAGTGCAAGTTCTCTGGAAAATATTTTCTTCTCCTATGTTCCCAGAAGGCATGAATAAATGCTTATACTACTCCAAAGTGATGATAATAGGGCAGAAACTAATCTATATAACATAAATACATTTATGTAAAGCTAAACACACAATTATAATCACACTCGGGTTAAAGGGGTAAAACTTTGGATATTTTATTTTATAATACAGGATTTCCATGTGTGAAAGGTCATCCTCATGACTGTGGAGGTTACATTAGTGAGGGAGTTGTCTGGTGACTGGGAAACTGGTTAGAGGGCATTATAATTGTTAATGTAGCAATCTAATGGGGTTTGAGCTAGAGCAGAGACTGACAGTAAGAGCCACAAAAAAATATAGCTGCTAATAACCTTATCGGTGCTCAGTTTTCAAGTCTAAAAAGGCAAAAAATAAAGAATAGACCAATTCTATTTTATCATATTTGTATGGCCATTTTCTCTTCCCTGCCTCCTTAACTCTCAATCTGGGAAAGAATTTCAGTGCAAGCAAAAGGCACACACTTTAACAGTATTTAAACTATGCCACCTCGAGTTTTCTAACACCTTCCCTTATACTTCCTGCTCCTGATTCTGATAAATTTTTGCCTACAAATTAAGATAAGTATAAAAAACAAAAACAAAAACAAAACAAAACAAAAACTCAACATAGCCATTGTATTTATGAAAAACTCAACATAGCCATTGTATTTTTGGCCTTAGATGGACAATTTTAGTAGAAGATTGAGGCCAAAGCCAAATAGTGGTAGACTAAGAATAAATGAAGGAATAAAGTGGAAATGTGGAGATTAACAAGAAAAGATTGAAATGTGTGTGTGTGTGTGTGTGTGTGTGTGTGTGTGTGTGTGTGGAGAGAGAGAAAGAGAGACATAGACAGAGACAGAGAGGAGAGAGAATGTAAGCATGTGAATGAAAGGAAGACAAAAGTTCTGCAGGAGTCATGGGTAAATGCTTGTGCTACAAAATGATAATGGTGAGACAAAAATAATCAATAAAATATTACAACTATGCAAAAATAAACATCAAAAAAGTAGAACTACAGTTGAGTTAGAGTGGTGAGCATATTTAGTTTTCATATTTCACTTTTCAAGTTTTCTATTATGCTGTTATATTACTTTATAACATAAATTATGTAATATAATTTAAACTTAGTAGTAAATTTAAAATGAAAAAGTACTCTTTATACACATCTGCACAAGAATATATAGTAAAGAATAAGAATAAGAAAAATCAGCACCACATACTGGAAGAGCACCAACAATCGATTGGATACCATTAGACTCAGCACATGTGCCATGTGTTAGAAGTTGGGTAACTTTGGAACAGAGACTGTTTTCACAACCTCTGTACAAAAGGTCACTAAAGAGAACTCCATATATATTCTACTATTTACAGACAAAGAGAAGGTTCCTCTGTTGGAAAATGTCTTCGTAGTTTATAATAATTAGTGTTCAGATAATTTCCAGTCCCACTCTCAGAGTTGATAGTTTGGCAATAGAAAGTTTTGGAAGAATATATAAGGGTCAGTCGTCCTCCTACTCTCATAAATGCCTTTCAGCTATTCCCAATTTTAATAATGAGTCTCAAGATAACATCTATAGAACCCATTTCCTGAATATACAGAACAATGATTATCGATAAAAAAATGAGTTAAGAAAGTTTACTAAATTCCTAGTGGTAAGCTAACTTGATGGTATTTATAAGCAAGTGGAAGAGAGATTAATATAAGAATAATCTAATTAAGTAATTGTGTTATCAATTATAAGATTTCAATTAAATAAATTTTAAATTATTATTTTTTTGCTTCTGCTAATTAGTGGATTTTGTACTTGCCTCACTTAAGCATGAAGCTGATACTGGTACAGTCTTTTCACCTCAGGGACTACTTTTGCAATTTTCCTAGTCTTCTGGGATTTAATGCAATTAAAATGAAATTGAATCCTTAGCTTAATCATGCTGAGGGAGTTTGTTGGACAGAAAGCCCCATAGTTTCACAAAATAGAGGCTTGAATAAAGTAGGGTATATTATCACCTTAGATGTGTTTATGTACTATCTTCTCCATGGAATTTTCCTGATCTACCTGGTTGGCATCAATCTCTAGACCCTCTGGGATATTCTTCTGGGATGTCCATTTTTGTACTCAATGATAATCCATCTTGCCTAGTCATCTCTCTTCTTTAATAGGCTATAAACTTTGAAGACAAGTACAATGTTTTATTAACATTTGTCAGTTTACAGTGCTGAGATTATTGTTGGTAAGCTCAAGGTTAGATATATACATAGTAATTTGATACCACTTAGTCACTTGATGTGTTGTCTCACTGTACACATACTGCACTTTTGCTTTGAGCAGACACAGGCCACATATGCAGTGTCTGGCATTATTCAAAGCTGTGCTTCTCAGATTCATCATCAGTGCTCTTCAAATTTATCATCCTTTTGTTGTAATTATGACTACTACAAATAACTGGGCTTTCTGGGTCTTCTGTCATTAGACATAGATCTAGGATGGATGATACCCTTGGTTTCCCAGGGATCTGATGTAGTATAGTGAGATAGAAAGATGGACACAAACTCCAGAATTAAACTACCTCAGGTCACAGTTTTACTGCTTGCTTTTTTGAATTTGCTTAAGTTTTTAAAAATATCTCTGAGCCCCTGATTTCTTACTTAAAGAATGACAATATCAGTGCTTTTCTAAGGATTTATTGTGAAGATTAAAATGAGATGATACATATATATTTTAAAAGGGTAAGAAAATTTCATTTGGCATTTGTTCTTAGGAATATTCTAGAACTATTTTTTTTTTTTTAATATTAATTTATACTTACCTCGAAGTAAGAACAACAGCTCAAGCATATGTTTTCATGGAGGACAGGACATGTTCCAACAGCACATTTCTTTCTTTGCTATGAAGTTATAGATTAAGGAAAAGAAGTCAATATAGATTTTATACACTGAAGGCTGGCATATGACATGATCTCCGAAAAATATACTTGGAACAAATTAAAGAACTAAGGGATGGATTTAAAGACAAGTCCTTGAATAGTTACTGCTTTACCCATGATGATGATCTAATGTCATTTTTATAGAAGAATTCCCCTTGTGTCTGGCTCCATGATTCCGCCCTGAGTTATCTTGGGTGGAATCAGTGACTTGTACAAGAGAATGTAGAGAATTTTCATAAGATATTTAGGGTGGAATAACCTTAGACATAAATCGTTTGTAATGGCTGGAGCATAGGGTAAGAGAAGAGTAGTGAAAGATGCATCCGGGGCTGTACAATTCCCAGAACAAACAGAATTTTAATGCTAGAGTCACTGTTTTTATCCTATGTGCCTGATTTCAATATAATAAGATTTCCATTTGCCATATGGAGATAGTGGCTTAGAACATGTAAAGAATGTCTTATTATCTGTAGATAAATTATGTTGTCAAAGGTAAACTGCAATATGACAAACTGTGTGTGTGGATATAGAATTGAATTTCTGAGTGAGACTTTACCTAAGATAAAAAATTGACTCTATGTAAGAGAAATACTTGCCACAAGAATTGTATTATGTTGTTATAAAGAGTTATGCACTGTTTCATCATGTCTTAAATAATGACTGCCCATCTTTAAGCTTTATTTATTTTAAAAAATCATAGCTAGTTTGAGTATTGAATTAAATTCCTCTTTCTTTTTCTTCTATGATAGACCTATATCCTCCTGTGACATTATTTAAGATATTGATTTTTCCAATTATGTTCCAGTCTTATGATTTAGATCTTAATATTTTCTATAAGCAGATATGCATACTATGTGACCAAGAAAGCTTCAACATTGGATGAAATTCTTTGTGGAGTTGAGATTAAATCTCTAGAATAATATGGATTTCTATAATTAAAGATTTCTTACCAACTAACATATTAGCAATGTGTGATTAACCCAAACAGATGAAGAATCCTCATTTATCAGTTTAGTATCCTGGGTGAACTGATAAATAGGGATTCTTTGTCTGTTTGAGTTAACCAGACATTCAGGAAAGGAAAAACAGAGGATAAGAAGACTCTTTGGAAGTAAAAAGGAAAATAAGTTTCTAAAAAAGTTGACTAACGGTATACTTTTCTGACAGACAACACATAGACTATTAGTTCTTTTGTAGAACTGGCAAACTATAAGGCCATTGTTGAAAGTAACAATTTTACAGATCTGTAAAATACCCAAACCCTGTTTTTATTTCCATCTTCCTAATCCCTGCACAAATAGTTCACCTTTTTAGTTTACCTCCTACTCTTGTTATCTCTGTAAAAGCAATGTGGCCATGCTACTCTTAAAAACCTGTGATGCTCATCTCTGAACACACACATGCACACGCACACACACAGGTTTAAGCTTTTGACCCCTTTTAAGACAGTCAGGAAAGGCCCTTCAAAATGGGCCCTACTTCCTTTTCAGCCAGATCTCTACCAGTCCCTCATGTTTTAACATAGAAAACTAGCTCTTTTATCATTTATGAGGTGAGGCTTTTCATGCATCCAGGCTTTTTACATGCTGTTCTCTCAGAGTGGAATGCCTTTTTGTCATCCCACAAGTGGATGAATAACTGGAACCTTTTCTACACAAGAATGGACAAGTTGGATAAAGCTCCCTATAAAGAGAATATTTTCCAAAACATTTGAGAAGCCCTCCGTTTTCACTCTATTTCCTAACATGAAGTACATAGCAGTTACAAAGCATACAAATGTACAAAAGCCACTCCCACTAACTGCTTCCATTCAGTGGAAAGGAGAATTCAATCCAAAGAGTCTGAATTGTAAACCCAGGGCTATCTGATTGTCTTATACCACAGAACCTGGTCGAGTAGATTTTTTTAGAAGTAGCTCATTTAAGAAGGGAGGGACAACAGCTAAAGATGTATACCCTGAGAGTTCACCCTGAGATTCCAGTTGACTGCTAACAGTGTGAAAATCTCAGTTTAGTACTAAATCTCTTCCTCTAGTGCATGCCAGTTGCCAATTTAGATTAGTTATCTAAAGTCTCAGAATCTCAGTTTCCTTGTTTATAAAAAGTAGATTGACGATACTTAAGAGTTGCTCATTATAGTACACATCACTTTGTTGGGCATTAATAAATTACAACAATACATATACTGTTGGCAGCAGGAAGAGACTCCTAGAATGTTGACCAGTTTTCAAGCAATGTATGATTATCCATCTTACTAAGAATATCAAACAGCTATCAGATTGGCTTTTTCCTGAATAAACATTTTTTTACAGGATAGTTTTTAGTCTCCTCTCTTATGATCCATAATCCACCTATAGAAAGAAGAATAATGTGCTTTACCAAGAATTACACCAAGAATATACTAACCTGCTTATCTGTGGCCTGGCAGTTTACATTTAGAACCCTGAAATTTCCCAATAGTCTTGAGCCATAAATGGGGACCCAACTATAACTAAATCATTGGGTTTTTAAATAGAATTTTGCTTTTAAGAAAGAGTGGTACACTTAATTTTCATATAGCACATTCATAGTGGCTAGAAGAAGAGAGATAATTTAGAGATGTTTGCAGATAGCATCAATAAATCCAAATATCTGTTCTGATTTTTATCAGGTTATTTCTGTTGTTGATCCTTTTAGGAAAATAACTGTGTCAGGGTACTCTGTCTGTGTGGCACGTGAAATTTGAGGTGAAAGATAAAAGAAGTAAAAGGCAAAAATGCCCCAAGAACATTCAAAAAAATCAAGATAATAAAAAATACTGTAAAAATATGCATGCTCGATAAAGTTCAGTCGATATCTTATTGAAGTCTGAATTTGTATACAACAATTACTATTACAACTATTGTCTGTAGAGCCTTTGTTTATGACTTGATTTTCATCTCTCCAGGAGAGAATGAATGGCTCCTTGAATTAAACTTTCTTAGGTGCTCAGGGTAGCACTTGTATAAAAGCTAGTTCTTTTATCTATATTTTTTTCGTGTCTTTCTGTCTCCCAGATGTTTCGCAAACTAAGGATAGACATTCGGTTTTTTAAAAATTAATTTCTGCTTTTACTTCTGTACAATGTATGTTGTAGACACTTATGAGATATTTGTGAAACAAATATATAAACGAACACAAAGAGATTCAGGGCAGAAACAAACTTGCCAGAAGAGTTATGCTGTTTTTATAAAGGGAAGAAAGCTGGTATGTTTCTTCTAAACCTGTTTCAAAAGGAGGTTCTATAGTACCTTAGTGACACAGAGATAATATGCATGCACTTAGGAGTCACTTTCCTCAGCTGCTCTTGCTGAACTACAAAATATTTACTATAAATTTTATATATTACATAATAAATACATTTATCTGTATGTATTTATACATATATTCGTATATGTGAATGTATTTATGAATATATTTATATATTCATTCTTTTTCTCAATATCTTGACATCTTTCATAAAGTGTTTAGTAGTAGTTGACAAAAACAAGAGAGGCTGATTATAGCTTGGATTCATACTGGTAAGCCTTTTCAGAAGATACTATCATTTTGGGCCTAACAATATCCAGCTAGACTAAAGTAATCGTTTTCACTGTTACTTTGTAACTTTCTGCCTCTATGCTTATTCACAATTTATCTTTCCTCTGCCCGAAATGCCTTCTTTCCTCATACATTGCTGTCTAAACTATATACACTTCTAAGACATTTCATTGCAAAAGCTAATATAAAGTAATTAGTAAAAATTTTTATATTTTATCAAAAAAAGAAAGAAAATATAAATGTCAAACTAAGTTAGAACTTAATTCCATTGACTTTCTAAACTTCAGTGGAGACATTGCTAAGATATATTTATTTGAAAATAAACAATCGCAGTTTTATAAAATACCCTGTAAAGGGAATATTTAATAACATATCACTTATAAAGTCTTAGAGTCAGAACAGGAATTCTCATTTGGAAAAAAAAAAGTTGATGTAAACAAGTCAATTAATATAGATAATGAACAAAATTAACTCTACTTATGTTGTGGAAAGCATTCTAACAGTTTCAAATGCTTTCAATAAATCATAAGATGTACAGATCCAGTAGTAATGAATAGCTGAAAAACAGTAATTATAAATGAAAATAAAAAGACAAAGAAAAACTAAAATCTACAAAATAGTTGAGAGATTCATTTGTATTCTCAAGGAATATCCAGGGGCCATGGTTTATCATACAGGTATTTTTTCACATGTGAGTATAAAAATGATCTGAAATGGATACGTACCTACTCTTTCCCATGATCGCATTCCACATGGAGTCCTTCAAAAAATTTATTCCTAATATCTATCAGGAGAAATTAATACTAAAATTTATATGACTAAAGAGATTACAATGTCTAGAATTAATACGGCTTAATATATTTGTTGGGGGAAATGGTGTTTATAAAAAAAGAATTCATAAAGGTTAAAATTCTAATACTGCTTGAAAATTCAACGGTCTAATCTTAGGAGAATTCAAAGTCCTAGATGAGCCTTTGAGATGATCCTGAAGTTTTGCAATAATCAAAGAACACACTGAGTCTTCTCTGTGCAAAAGCTATTGCAACTAGATTGCAAGAAAAGATTGATGTTAAGTGATGGGTAGTCATTGGGGATGTCTCTTGATGTCATTAGTCTCAACAGGCAAAAATACAGGAGAAAACCTTTATGAAATTCTATTATTGTTTTCAGTTTTACCTTTTCTTCTCTTAATATATGAAAGTGTGCATTCGCATTTTTGAATATTTTGATCAACTCATATGTAGTTCATTTGTAACATTTATTCAGCAAACTCAGTGTGGGCAGTTTAGAAAATCACCTGTGTGTTGGATAATTAAATCAGTTTAAATATGGATTAGTTATCCAAGCTTGGCAAATTCCCGTTAACACTTAACAGAAATGTGGAATACTATATACTATAAAAACAGAAATAAAGAAACCAGAACATTCTTGCTTTTTACCTTTCTCTATATCTTGTATAGCTACAGTGATTGTCGTAATGTTTTTTTTGTGTTTAGAAAACTAAGTATAGAAATTTCTAAATGAACTAGAATCTTTTGGAGCAATAGCCTGGGAGAGAACAACATTTAGTTGCCCTCAGACCATTGTAATCCCATGAACTAGTAATAACACCCAGGTTACCTGAAAGATCCTATGACAGGTTACCACTGTTAGTATTTATCTATAGGATTTGAGCAAAATAAGGTAAATACATATATAAACTTTGTGAAAAGTCACAGCTCTTAGGGTATAAGGGTTTTATTTTATTTATTTATTTATTTATTCAGAGTTTTACAGTAGAGAACATGGGAGACTTATAATTGAACTGAAATAAAAATGAAGTCTATGGGGCATGCTTAACTAATGCAGCTCTAAACAATTTAATTAGTCAATTATCTAATAAACATTGGAATTCATAAACAGTGCACATCTAAGTATGTTGAATAAAAGTTGCAAATTGCCTACATTCATAACGGATGATTGAAACATCATTAAATATATGTAAATGCAAAATCATTTCATTAGAATTTTGAGGAAGAAAAAGGTAATTAAAAATAATTGTGAAGTGATATTAGATATCTTCTTGTTTTGAAATGTGTTAATGATATTTTTTGCATGATGATGGTATTTCAAGTTCATTTAGCAGCCAAGCTGCAATCTCACTGGCTCTATCCTCCCTCCTCTTTCTGAATTTGGAACTACCTTGTAAGCATGCTGTCAAGGAATTTGGAGAATTTTTTTGTCTGTCTCTTCTACTAGATTTTTAAAGAGATATTTGGCAGACAGTCTGATTTTTATTGTAAATGAAACGTATGCTACTTAACTTTTCTGAGTAGACAGGAGAATTGGCATGATCGTTAAGAGAAGCTCAATAGTTATATTTTCATAGGTATGATCATACTTCATTGTTTCAGCTTGGTTTCTGAAGCAAGACACATGTGGTCATTCTCAAAATGTAATTAAATGTGAAGGTTGGACTGAGGTGTCTCTAATACCTTGGTGGCTTATGTAAGCAACCCAAAACCTAAGCGAGAATTAATGAACTTAAGTCTGAGAAAATGAAACTTAAAAAAAACCAATCATAAACAGTCAATTAGGCTTTCCCAAATAAGGCAACCACTAAGCTATAGACAATCAAACCATCTTAAAATTATCCTCATTAAACAGAAATCCATCTCCTCGGGGCTTATAGTTTATTTTCTCTTCGATATAACAACCCTTCAAAAATATAAGTTATGTTTCCTTCACTTTGGGTATACATCATCCCCCTGAATTTGGTCATGGTCATGACTCATCTTGGGTTAATGATAAACACGTTAACTATTGTCTGTCTTTCTAGCCCAAGCCCCAGAGAGCATCTCTGACTTGGTGGGATCACTGTCATTACAAAGAATGGTTCTTTCCTTATGACTCGGGAATCAACTTTAAAAGTTCATTTAGACTCACTAAAAATCTGGGGGACTATTGTAAACTGACCAAAGTCATGAGAGAACAAGTAAGATATATCTTCTTTTTATTTGCACTATCAATTATTTTGCATCATCAGCTTTCCTGGATTATTATAAAAGCATCTAACTTATTTACATCCCTGCATCTAATATTTTGTTATCTTCAGTCTATGCAACCAAGCACGTAGCATTTTGCTTGATATTATAGACTCTCAATAAATGTCTGTTGAAGTGAACATATTGTCCTACAGTATAAATAGACCAAATGGGTGGACCTGATGTCCATACCAGCCCTTCAGGACAAATGATAATTTATGACTATTAGAGTCAGTCTATAAAATGGCCCCCAGTGCCCCTTGCTTCCTGATATTTACGTTCTTGTGTAGTCCGCTGCACCACCCCCGCCGCCACTGCCTCGCATATTGTACCAGGGTTGACCCATATAAGTAACAGAATATGACAAAAATGACAGTGTAACTTCTGAGGTTGGATCTTACAAAGCATTGTAGCTTTCCTTTTGTGCTCTTGGATTGCTGTGTCTGGAGATAGCTGGCTTATGGCCTAAGGCCCCTCAAGTAGGCCTGTAGGGAGGTCCACATGGAAGGAAATCAAAACCCACCAACACCTGTACTTACTTGACAGCCTTGTATAAACCACCTTGAAAGAGGGCTCCTCTGCCCCAGTCAATTGTAGCCTGAGACATTTTACTGTGTAGCCTTATGAGAGATCCAGAATCAGAACCATCCAACCAAATTGCTTTCAAATTTCTAACCCACAGTTAACAGTGAGAGAAAATAAATGATTATCATTGTTTTAAGTCACTCAGTTTTTAGATGATATTTTCTTCAAAATTAGTCACTAGTATAATAAAATTTTCTGAAAAGTTTAGATAGATCTCATTTGAAGCCTATAAGCTTGTATGACCTCAAGGTCTCAATACCAATCTCTCTAAACCATAAGCAAATAACATTAATTTCTTCTCTATTAATTCTAAAGCAAAATTATTGATTTGATTAAATCCAAATTTTATTCTAAATGGCCGCTGCAAATTACAAGACTATCTACGTTTATATATTTATATGTATATATGTTTATATATAAATTTGATATATATGTTAAAATTTATATAACACCAACTATGTTCAGGCACAATTATAGGCTTATAAATGTTAACCCACTTAATTCTCATTAAATGCCTGTGAATAAATTGATTATCCCTTTTTTAATAGAAAAGGAAACAGATTTAATAAGCTAAGACATAGATAGGCTCCAAACTCTATGTCTCACCACTATGCTATGGAGACTTGCTGCCTATCTGCCTATGTAAGTATCAAAATTTCATTTTTTCCACTATATCCTGGAGACATTCTACACACTAACCACCTTAATATCGGCTCATTCCTGGCATAATTCTCAATGAGGCACATATGCCCTTTAAGAAACAGTAACTCTTTTTCCTCAATTATGCATTTTCTATTTGCTGCATTTATTCTACAGTGGCATTAATCAATTCATACCAAATTATCTGGGATATATTTGGATAGATTTGGTCTATAGCTTAATAACTATGCCTTTTTTTTTTTTTTTACCTTTGAGTACACCTTTTCCCACAGAAATCTACTGAACATTCTTAAAAATAAAAACAGATCGATTCTGTTATTTTTGCAAGTGAGTTATTCTACCTCTCCAATTTCAAATCATCAATCTGACTGAGTTTTTGGCTTTTTAAGCATTTTTTTCTACAGTTCTCTTCATGCACTTATAGTGTATCTCATCCTCCATCTCCATTAGATGCATCTTGTCTCTTTTAGCGGTCTTATTCTTTGAAAGAATACTTTTCATTATATAGCCTTTCATTCTAAACTGGAGACTATTTGTACCCATCAATGTCTTAGACACCTGAAGCACAGACTTAGGTAGAAGCATATGTGTCTTCTGTCAATCCATCTGTCCTGGCTGCTATCTCAAGTGTAATGTTATATTGCTTTATGGATTGGATGAATTCTCAGAGTTAGAGTCACTGTATAATTATACTTCATAATATAGACCAATAATGTTCAGGTTGCCATAATAGGCCTTTGAAGTTTTCCTTAAAAAGCTCGGTGTATCCAGGTGCAGTTTCACTAAGTTTGGTAGATGGAATTTGGAAGCCCCCTTTTAAAAAAAACAACAACAAATGTTAAAAATAGAGAAGAACTCAAATGACACAAAATGCAGAATTAAAAGGAATTGGATATTGGATTTTGTTTTATTTCTGTATTGTTTTTTACTCTACAACTTTGGGCATGTCTTGAATTTTCCATTGGATAAGTGGGTAGAATACTGACTTATTTTTCAGAGTTGTTTCTAAGTATCGTACGAAGGAGGCTTTATGAAGATACTTTAAATATTAGACAATATTATATAGATATGCATTATCTTCAATATGAAAGCAGTACGTACTTGACTATATATCTATTCATTCCTCCTCCCTCAGCATGAAGGCAAGTGCTGTATTTTATCTGCCTTTATATACTCTATAGTGTCAATGTTATTGATTGGCACCAGGCATAATACCAAGCAATTACTAAATTTAAAAAGGATCATAATTGATTTTATTTTATTTTTCTATGATGCATGGTACAGAGAAATGGGTGGTATCCAAATAAGGCATTTGGATGTGTCTGGGAAAAAAAGATGAGGTCATGAAGAAATAATATGTTCTGTGGTTGCTGGTAAATACTTACCAACCAGATTTCCATGGAAGGTGGGTGGAAATGGAAGTTTTGTTTTAGAATTTGCTGATTATTTCCATGATAGAAATTCTCTCACTATTACTGATTTCAAGTTATCAATGCGGCACCTGTGAAGGTGGAGTTGGAAAGAGATTTGAAGTAGTCACCATTACATAGTATTTCCAGAATACAGATACAACAGATGTAAATAATTTCCAGAGCATAGAAAAGAGTAAAATGTAGTACAGTGGTTAAGAAGTAACAATTGAGTTTTGAGTTCTTATTACTTTTGCAAACACAGTCCATATACCCTTAGAGAATAAGTATCTAAAAATAATTTTAATGATAACTGTGTTTATTAATCAGATTACAAAATTTTTGAAAATGGGACAGTTGACTCTTATGAGCTTGTATGAGCTGGCTCCAGCAGACACATGAATATATTCCTTTCTTTGAGAGAGTTCTGACACTTCACTAAAACATAATCCACAGTTTATCATAGTTTGAAATTAAGAGTGAAGTGGGTTTTTCTGTAGTCATGGCGGGAATTTTATTTACTAAAATATTAAGAGGCATTTATCAAGGAGATTTTAGAACTCTCTCTTTTTCTTCATGGCTCCTGCCAAGAATTAAAATACCCTTATAAATTGTATACTATATTAAGAGGTTCATAACTTTACATACACAAATAAAATAAGTACATTATATTTTAGATCACTGCTACAACTAATAGTTCTTGTCAATAAAGAATAAAATAAGGCTTATAAAATATTAAAATAGGAATTACTCTACTCGATGGAAGCAGTTCTTAGCACAGTTCAAGTAGAGAAGGTTCATTTATTTGATTTTGTAGAGCAAACACAGTCCGTATACCCTTAGAGAATAAGTATCTAAAAATAATAATTCCCCACCTCTTGTTTTTCTAAGAAGTACCATTTATTCAAACCAAAGATGATTCTTACCACCCAAGTCATTTTTTTTTTCTTTCAAATTTCCTTCAGCTTTTTATCTTCCACCTTATTCTTTTTACCTCCTTGCTTTAGTGAGGATAAGTGTGTTTTTGTTTGTTCATTTGATTTTACCTTTGGCCAAATTTGAGCTAAGTTCTAGAGCTAAAACTCTAAAACTGTCAAAAGAAAAGCTGTTTGGTACGCTATAGGCAAAACCCATTATTTTAAAAAGTAGTATGGATTTTATTTTAAAGCTAAGAACAATATATGTTTAAAGCAGAAACATAAAATTATAAATAAAAGTTTAATTTAAAAAACAAATCTTGTTGTCCTTGACAAACACCATTAATATTTGCAATAGTTAGGTGGGTGGATGGGTGGTTAGATGGATGGATGGATGGGTAAGAAGAAAGGAAAGGGGGAGGAAAGAAGGAAAGAAGGACAGAAGGAAGAAAGAAAAGAAAAACAGATACAAAGATATGGATAGACATATAAAATGTTCACCATCTTACATATACAATTTTATCTTCTGTTTTTTTTTGATAACATTTTTCTATAACCACTTTCTTGTACATTAATTACAAATATTCTTAGTATTTGGAATACCATATCATACAAATGTGTAATAGAACAATTATCTTAACCAATTTTTGTTTGCATAAGTTGTTATCTAATTTTTTAGAGTTACAAATAACAATATGTTAAAAAAAATCTTGCATGTCAGCGTGGTTCTATAGTGTAGCAGTTAGCACATCTGCTTTACATGCAGAAGGTCCTGGATTCATGGCCCAGTGGAGCCACCATCCATGGTCCATGGCCATGCTACCCTGAACAAGCCTGATGTCTGATCTTAGAAGATAAACAGAGTTGGGCCTGGTTAGTACTTGGATGGGAGACTGCTTAGGAAGACCAGGTGCTGTAGGCATAAATAATAATAAATTTCGTATGCTAAGTTTTGTATTCATCTTTTTTGTTGTTTTTGAGATATAACTGACATATAACATTATATTAGTTTCAGGTATACAACATAATGATTCAATATATATTTACATTGCAAAATAATTACCACAATAAGTTCAGTTAACATCCATCATCACACTTAGTTATAATATTTTTCTCGTTATGAGATCTTTTAATATCTACTTTCTTAGTAACTTTTAAATATAAAATACAGTATTATTAACTATATTTACCATAGATTATTTCTTTAGATCTATTCTACTATGTGGTTTTTGGGTCATAGAGTATGGATAGTCTAAAATTACTTTATGTATACTGTGAAATTTTATTAGGAAACTTTTATATTCAATGAGAATTGCCGATGTCAGTTTTTAATTACTGTCCATGCTCCCTTGTATTCCTGTCTTCATAAGAAAACTATGCCATTGGTATTACAGACATCAAATAATTTTCATGAGTAATGAAGTAGAACTGTCCATGTGATACATCAAAAGCACAAAGCCTGTGAGGAAAAGAGATCTGGTTTTAAACCATGCATTTAACATATGCTATAAATATGGTCACGTTGTTTCACGTCTGTGAGTTTATCTTCCCATACATAAAGATCATGTAGTCGTTTTATAAGTATTATAAATAGGGTATGCGAAGTGGGCTAATCAGAGTTAATTCTGGGTAGATGGTAGTTATTTATAAAGTCCAGGAATAATTTCAGGAAACACTACCATGAACTGAATTGAATTGTATTTCAGTCAAAGAAATACAGCTCTTCTGTTTCCAGGAACTTAAGTTTCCAGGACCTGGATTTCACTCCTCGGGTAAACTCTAAACCTGCTTTTGTGAGTCATCAGTACTCCCTTCATTATTATAGCATCATTCACTGTAGCATAGAAATCTATTAATGCATTTGCCTTATTCTTTTGAAGGATTAGTAAGGAAATACTGTGATGCTCATTGGAAAAGCTGAAAATGATCTTCACAGTAAAAAACACATGATGAAATTAAAAGTAACTGATTTGTCTATAATTTATAATGTATATATGTATAATTTATGTTCACTTCTATACATATATTCAAATATATTTTTGAAACTGTTGCATATTTATGATTACTTAAGTACCTCTTATACTTAGGAATCAGGATTTAAATGAAAGATATATTTTCGGTTAATTCTTTTATGTAAAGAGATATCATTAATAGCTATCTCTTTGTAAGCATTTGTAATGAAATTCTTTTTATAATATTTAAATTTTAAAACAACTAATTTATTCAGGTATATATCCTTTTGCACTTAGAGGAATTTGTCTCTTTATCCCTATGGCAACCGCTGTTTTGTTCTGGTTCTTTGTAATTTCTTACTTAGAGAACTATGATGAGAGCCTTACTTTATTCCTTGTCTTCAGTTTGTCTGGTATCATGTCAATCCTCTACCCCAGGGATGACATACTGCCCACTACCAGGGCCAATCTAGTTCCCCAAAGTTTTCTTTGGTCAGGAAGGAATTTTAATAGCGATCATTGGAATTTTAAAATATATAAACACTGCATGAATTCTCCAAATCACCATTGATCTAACAATCCCCACTTCTTTACTCATTAATAGTACTTGCTTAGTCCGTACAGATTTTATTTTGTCATCTTCATCCTACACTGTCACCAAAGTATTCTTTCTGTTCTCAAATTTGATCAA
>NW_011888999.1:926842-929030 GCF_000151845.1 Pteropus vampyrus | reverse complement strand
ATGAGAGCCTTACTTTATTCCTTGTCTTCAGTTTGTCTGGTATCATGTCAATCCTCTACCCCAGGGATGACATACTGCCCACTACCAGGGCCAATCTAGTTCCCCAAAGTTTTCTTTGGTCAGGAAGGAATTTTAATAGCGATCATTGGAATTTTAAAATATATAAACACTGCATGAATTCTCCAGATCACCATTGATCTAACAATCCCCACTTCTTTACTCATTAATAGTACTTGCTTAGTCCGTACAGATTTTATTTTGTCATCTTCATCCTACACTGTCACCAAAGTATTCTTTCTGTTCTCAAATTTGATCAAACTAATCTACTTCTCAAGAATCCTCACTGACTAGCTATTAGCCTCCTATACATTTTAACATATCAATCAATATTATGCATCTATCTTTAAACTTTGTATTCTCTGGAAGAAAAAAAAAAATAGTACCCCTTACTAAACACCTAGTGTTTTGCAGACATTGTGCTTAGTATTTTGCATTAATATATTTTCTTTTTGATCCTCACAGTAATCCTGTATTTAAAAACAACAACAACAACAAAACCGAAAAAACCCAGAAGAGTTAAATAACTTTGTCCAAGGACATAAGCTAATAAGTAGCAAAGCCCTAATTTAAATCAATGGCTACCTCACTTAAAATCTTTTGTTTTTTTCTACTATCCCATTGGAAGATCAATTGAGATCCTTAAAGCACCCAAAATGTGTTGAGTCCAGGAGTAGAATCAAATGAGTCAGAGTGATAAATTGAATTTAACATGTTACATAGCTATCATGTTGACTTGAACAAATTAGTGAAGTAAGGCAATGGAAAGTGATTAGATATTTAGAAAATACTAGAATATTTTCTAATATTCTAGTAAATATTAGAAAAATGTTGTAAATGCATTTTAGGAATGATAGAAAACTATGTAGAAGTTGTGAGAACAATAATTTAGAGGGAAAAAAAAGACACCAGGAAACAGGAAAACACATGTTATCATGAGTTTGAAAAAGAACCAGTGAGAAAGAATACATACTAAGGCATTTTAAGCCAACACAAATGGCTCTCTGAAGGCAGCCTGAGTCTGTGAAGAGATGGAGGATTAAACATACTGACAACATAAAATGTAGCTCAAGATAATAGGCTCCATTAACTTGATGTGCTTTTTAATTTAAGTACAAGTAATACAAGTAACTAAGAATGAACCTTCTGAGAACAGAAAACTATAAAATTTAGCAATCCTCATAGTTATCTGCCACTTAAAAACACCTTTCTGTAAAAAAAAAAAAAAAAAAATTAAGAAAAATTACGATTGTTTTCTCAGGTCACTTTATATGCCAGAGAACTATTTTTTAAATGACTTTTTGAGTCACATAGCAAGTCATTGTTGTAATTCAAAATAGAAGCATAAAACAGAGAAATTAACGGTTACTCCTCTTTTAACAACCATGTAATGAGCTCCAGCGGTTTTATGCTGGGCTAACTCTGTGAGGCCCATAAAGATGAATAATGAGCTAGCCATTGATCACAGGGGCTAATAATCCAGCGGGAAAGGCAACATGTACAAATACATCCAATGTTTACCATTGTTACAAACACATTTTATAAGTGGTGTTGAGAATTGCAGAGATTAAGGAATGAAAATATAAATTTGATTTTGGAATATCAAGGAAGACTTCACAAGGTCAGTAGATAAAGCAGTGCTTGCAGACAAGTAAGGTGGAAGACCAAATTTCAAGATCTTCTCTCACTTTGTATTTGTTTTTTAAATCTTCATACTTTACTTGACCTTTCTCATTTATAAAATATTTAAAACTTTTGCCTTATGGGTGGATTGCATATCTAATATAAAGGCAATAAATAAGTAAATAAATGATTTAGAAGAAATCATAGGAGGCAATCTTTATGATCTTGGAGTAGAAAATATTTCTTAAAAACAGTACACAAAAAGATTAAGAATGCCTGTCTTTTCTTTTGTCTTCAACCAGTATGAGAATGAAAGACAAAACTGATAGACTAGAAGAAGATGGGAAGATATTTGCAATAATATGTCTAAAAAATGATTCATATTCAGAATATATATTTTAAAACATCTCACAGAATTGAATATGGAAAAGACATTGAAAAATAGATGAAAGACTTACCAGTCACATAGCAAGACAGGATGCCCATATGCCCCATAGACACATGAAAA
>NW_011888999.1:919449-925727 GCF_000151845.1 Pteropus vampyrus | reverse complement strand
CCTCACTTAAAATCTTTTGTTTTTTTCTACTATCCCATTGGAAGATCAATTGAGATCCTTAAAGCACCCAAAATGTGTTGAGTCCAGGAGTAGAATCAAATGAGTCAGAGTGATAAATTGAATTTAACATGTTACATAGCTATCATGTTGACTTGAACAAATTAGTGAAGTAAGGCAATGGAAAGTGATTAGATATTTAGAAAATACTAGAATATTTTCTAATATTCTAGTAAATATTAGAAAAATGTTGTAAATGCATTTTAGGAATGATAGAAAACTATGTAGAAGTTGTGAGAACAATAATTTAGAGGAAAAAAAAAGACACCAGGAAACAGGAAAACACATGTTATCATGAGTTTGAAAAAGAACCAGTGAGAAAGAATACATACTAAGGCATTTTAAGCCAACACAAATGGCTCTCTGAAGGCAGCCTGAGTCTGTGAAGAGATGGAGGATTAAACATACTGACAACATAAAATGTAGCTCAAGATAATAGGCTCCATTAACTTGATGTGCTTTTTAATTTAAGTACAAGTAATACAAGTAACTAAGAATGAACCTTCTGAGAACAGAAAACTATAAAATTTAGCAATCCTCATAGTTATCTGCCACTTAAAAACACCTTTCTGTAAAAAAAAAAAAAAAAAAATTAAGAAAAATTACGATTGTTTTCTCAGGTCACTTTATATGCCAGAGAACTATTTTTTAAATGACTTTTTGAGTCACATAGCAAGTCATTGTTGTAATTCAAAATAGAAGCATAAAACAGAGAAATTAACGGTTACTCCTCTTTTAACAACCATGTAATGAGCTCCAGCGGTTTTATGCTGGGCTAACTCTGTGAGGCCCATAAAGATGAATAATGAGCTAGCCATTGATCACAGGGGCTAATAATCCAGCGGGAAAGGCAACATGTACAAATACATCCAATGTTTACCATTGTTACAAACACATTTTATAAGTGGTGTTGAGAATTGCAGAGATTAAGGAATGAAAATATAAATTTGATTTTGGAATATCAAGGAAGACTTCACAAGGTCAGTAGATAAAGCAGTGCTTGCAGACAAGTAAGGTGGAAGACCAAATTTCAAGATCTTCTCTCACTTTGTATTTGTTTTTTAAATCTTCATACTTTACTTGACCTTTCTCATTTATAAAATATTTAAAACTTTTGCCTTATGGGTGGATTGCATATCTAATATAAAGGCAATAAATAAGTAAATAAATGATTTAGAAGAAATCATAGGAGGCAATCTTTATGATCTTGGAGTAGAAAATATTTCTTAAAAACAGTACACAAAAAGATTAAGAATGCCTGTCTTTTCTTTTGTCTTCAACCAGTATGAGAATGAAAGACAAAACTGATAGACTAGAAGAAGATGGGAAGATATTTGCAATAATATGTCTAAAAAATGATTCATATTCAGAATATATATTTTAAAACATCTCACAGAATTGAATATGGAAAAGACATTGAAAAATAGATGAAAGACTTACCAGTCACATAGCAAGACAGGATGCCCATATGCCCCATAGACACATGAAAAGGAGTTCAAGTTTATTATCGGAAAACTACAAAATAAATTCACAATATGATTTTACCAGAAAAGGTGAAAATTTTAAAAGCCCAAATGTTGAGGAGGATGTCGAGAAACTAGAACTCTCATGCACTCTTAGTGGAAGCATAAATTGGTAAAACCACTTTGGATGTCGTTTGACAGTTTCCAATAAAGTTAAGTGTAAGCTTTCCCTACGACTCAGCAATTCCAGCCCTAGGGACATACTTACAATAGTTCTCTATTGCTGCCGTTAGTTATTACCACAAACTTAGTGACTTCAAACAAAAAAAAAAATATTATCTTACAGTTCTTAGGTCAAAAGTCTGAACATGTCTCATTGGGCTAAAATGAAGGTGCCTTGTGTTCCTTCCTAGACACTGGAGTTTAGAACCTCTTCTCATGCCATTTCCAGCTTTTAGGTGCCTCCTGCATTCCTTGGCTCATGGCCCCTTTCTTCATTTCTAAAGTCAGCAATGTTGGATCTTCTCACATGTCTTTCTTCTCTATTTCTCTCTCTGCTGTCTTTCTCTGTGTCTCTTATGCCCTTTCTCTGTCTCAGTCTCTCACTGTCTCTCTTTTCTCTATCTCTCTTTCTTTGTGTCTCTCTCTGTCTCTCTGTCTCTGTCTCTCTCTGCCTCTCTCTCTCTCTTTCTCTTTCTCTATCTTTCTGTTTTTCTGCATATCACTCTCTTTTTCCCTTTCTTTCTATATCTCTCTGTATCTCCCTCGCTTTCTCTCTCTTCTTCTCTCTCCCACCCCACTCTCTCTGTCTGTCTCTCTCTCCACCCTTTCCTGTCTCTGCCTTACCATAGCCAGGAACAGTCCTGTACTTTTAAGGATCCATGTGATTCAACTAGGCCTACCTGAATAATCTAGGACGAAGACAATTGCCCCATCTCAAAGTCCTTAACTTAATTATATTTGCAAAGTTCTATTGATCATGTAAGGTAATATAGTGAGAGATTTGGGGGATTAGGAAGTAGATATAAAGTTAAAAAATGGGCAAAATTAATAGAAGTCATTATATAGGTACTCTTGGGAAGGAAGTGATTAGAAGAGAATGTTAGTGTGGGTACTTTTTAGGATGATAGAAATGTTTCTTAACCTGGGAACTGGGTAAATTTGTTTAGTTTTTGAAAATTATGTGTGTTATAGATAAATGTTATATTTTAAAAATCTACTTATTTCATAGAGCAGTAGATATAATAATCAAATGGTATAATATTGAGAATTATTTTTATTGGCATCTACTATTTGACAGGTGATTAACTGAATATATTTTCTGTTCTCACATAGTCCATACATTAAGCATCATTAGGCACATTTAACAAATGAAGAGGCTAAGAACCAAAAGTGTTAAGTGGCACAACTAATCAAGATTAGTACCTTGACTTAACCGAATGCTCATACTTCAAAGCCCTTGAGTCTCTTCTCATGATATGGGGACCAGGAGACTCTGTTAGATCTGTAGAATTTTGAAAGAGCCTGAAATGTGAATATTCAAGAGTAAGCATATAACTCAGGAAATTCCATTTCTGGATATTTATTTGAAGAAAACAAAAAGCTATATGAACCCCTATGTTCATTGCAGCATTATTTACAATAGTCAAGATATGGAGGCAGCCTAGGTGTTCATTGATAGATAAATGGATAAAGAGGATGTGGTATATATATTTGTGACAACATGGATAGATCTAGAGAGTATTATGCTAAGTGAAATGAGTCAGGCAGAGAAAAACAAATACTGTGTGATTTCACTTATATGTGGAATCTAAAAACAAAACAAAACATAAGTGAAGTCATAGAAACAGAGACCAAAGGGATGGTTACTAGAAGGAAGGGGTTGGGAATGTGTAAAAAGAGGAAGAGGAATATGGTCAGTAATATTGTCATAAGTTTGCATGGTGGCAGATGATTACTAGAATCAGTGAGGTGATTGCATTGTAAAATATAAAAATATTGAATCACTATATTGTACATCTGAAACTAATATAACCAATATAAGATTGTATACCAACTATACTTTACAAATTAATTAAAAATAATTTTAAAGATGGACACATGATACATGCATTCAGGGGAGATGTGAAAAGATACAAAGTCTAGGAAAAGTAGTAACTCACTGAATTTATCTATCTCTTCTAAGAATCCCACCTCTGTTTTCCAGGTTTGATTAATCTCCTAATACTGCTAAGAACTCAAACACATGCAGACTATAGGCTCCCAATCCAGTTATCACCTGTTCAGGAAATATATGAGCCATATAAGTCTTCCATTATCTAGTAGTGGAATTCCTAACAGATAGTAATCTTTGGGATTATAGAATGAGAAATCCTGGGAATTCTTAATTTTCAAAGTCCTAAATTATTCTTAAAATACTTTCAACATGCTTCACATTCTATATTGGTTACTTATTGTTATGCAAAAAATCATGCCAATTTTAGCGACATAAAACAACTTTTTTTTTTTTTTTTTTTTAAATCTTACACAGCTTTTGAAGATCAGGAATTTTGGGAGCAGCTTAGTGGTGTGATTCTGCCTCAGAGTCTCTCATGAGGTTAGAGAGACATTATATGGGACTGTAGTTCTTGAAAATTTAACTGGATGTGGAAGATCTGCTCCTAAGCTCACTTGCATGGGTATGGACAGAAGGTTTCAGTTCCTGGCAACATGGGCCTCTCCTTTGGGTTGTACACAGCACAGCATTTTTCCAGAGCTGGAGGTAACAGTCCAGCTCTAGGATGTTTTAGGAAGGGATTATAAAAAGTTGTAAATAATAAGAAGTGAGGGTTATTGGGATCATTAGTCATTATTAATAAAATTTTTAAAAGGAACAGTAGACTATAGCAAATGTTCAAACACTGGGAAACACTAACAAGCACTATAGAGTACTATTAAAAAATTTATAGCATTTGGTTCTCCTAGACAGATAAATAGCGCTACACAGAATCACGTGGTAAAGAAGTCAATACGATGTCATATTTTCCTTCCAAACTTTTTTCTTAGAACACAACTTATAGTATTTGTATAAAACATGTCATGCTTATAATGTTATTAATGTTTACTTTACTTGTAAGAATTATCTATCATTATCAACAAACAGGACCACACTTGAAACACAAAATAGCTTCTTTTCTATGTACTCGTGTCCTGTTCCTAATACTGTTGAGCTGGGCCTTAAACTCTAATTATCAGCATTTCCTGCTCTTATGTTTTACCTGACATGAAAGGATTCCTTCAAACCTGTAATGTTGCCATGTTGCTTCTTATGCTTTAATTCTTGCAGACAAATTATAATGATTTTACCCCTTTTCTACACTCTCTTGATTTAATTTTTTGACGATTCAGAAAAAATGTTTTAATGTACTGAGAAATGCTGGGAAGTAATTTTTTGCATGGAAACATCACTGGATTTTTGAGTAAAGTTCAAGTACAGGACAGTCAAATAAAAATATATTTTTTAAGTATAAGTACATACTTATACTTAAAGTATGTACCATGCAATATTCAGGATATAGTTATACTGAAACAGTATTTGTTGTTTATATGAAAGTCAGATTTAACTGGCATCCCGTATTTTTAATTGCTTAATCTGACAACCCTACCAGCCAGTATTCTGTGACAACACAACTCACCTGGGCAGTGGGTTTCTCTTTAAGCCTTGGAATCTACTACCTTCTGGTGCTGCACTGTCTTTAGAGTTAGATTAATCTTTACTCAATTGTTTGTCCAAATATTGTATCCATTAGAACAGAGTATTTCCTTTGAATTTCATCTTAACTTGTATGGTTCCCTGAGTTTCAGCTTTTTTCAGTTCCTTTCAATAAGAGATGAATTCATCCATCTCAAATGAAAAGCAAAATCTGCTGGATAAAAAAGGAAAACTGAAGTCTCCTTAGATCATTTCATACTTCTATGAGTAAAATCCCTTGGCAGGGCCTCTGCATGTTGATAACAGGGTATGTACACTGGAAGAGAAGTTACATTTATTGAAACTGCTACTGATCAGTAAGTATACAAAGTGACCGTTCCGGAGAATATAGTAGATAGGAAAGAACATCTAGAACTACACCCAAATTGTCAAATTTGAACCCTTGAATTAATTAGAGCTGTCCACTAGATGGCATTATGCCTAGCTTTATCGCAGGAACTGATCACTTGTTCTCTTTGACTTAGCTCTTTCCAAGAATAGGGTTTGTTTGTTTGTTTGTTTGTTTGTTTGTTTGTTTTCCCCTTAGTTTAGAAAGTTTAGAAAGATCTACCTTAGTTAGGCATGTTATTCCTCTACTTATTTAGCCATGTATTTGTATCTGCTTTTGTGATGTTAGAAAGACACAAAGAGATGTGTTAATGGGTTACAATTAAGTGGCTCATGAAGAAGTAAAAGTAAAAAGTTTGTATTTTTTCAGCTTATAATTCTGGACACTTTCCCAATCGAAGGTCAAACTTCGATGATATATTAATCTCCTAATTGTACCAAAACTAAAAGACTGACTTGAGTACTCTGAGATTAGGGAAGAAAACCAGCATTCTTCTTACCACAGTTATAATAACATATGCAATCAACAGGAGAAACCAGTCTCCTATCTCAAAGACAGGACCAGAGTCCAGTTCAGATTTGGGAAGGAGAGGCACAGAAATTGAAAGCAAGACATACTAGGGGTAGAAAAATAAAAAGCCAATTAGATTGTTTCATATTTCAGTGGGCAAAGGACGTCA
>NW_011888999.1:916542-919399 GCF_000151845.1 Pteropus vampyrus | reverse complement strand
TTTGTTTGTTTGTTTTCCCCTTAGTTTAGAAAGTTTAGAAAGATCTACCTTAGTTAGGCATGTTATTCCTCTACTTATTTAGCCATGTATTTGTATCTGCTTTTGTGATGTTAGAAAGACACAAAGAGATGTGTTAATGGGTTACAATTAAGTGGCTCATGAAGAAGTAAAAGTAAAAAGTTTGTATTTTTTCAGCTTATAATTCTGGACACTTTCCCAATCGAAGGTCAAACTTCGATGATATATTAATCTCCTAATTGTACCAAAACTAAAAGACTGACTTGAGTACTCTGAGATTAGGGAAGAAAACCAGCATTCTTCTTACCACAGTTATAATAACATATGCAATCAACAGGAGAAACCAGTCTCCTATCTCAAAGACAGGACCAGAGTCCAATTCAGATTTGGGAAGGAGAGGCACAGAAATTGAAAGCAAGACATACTAGGGGTAGAAAAATAAAAAGCCAATTAGATTGTTTCATATTTCAGTGGGCAAAGGACGTCAGCAGGGCCTTTATACATTGATAACAGGGTATATACATGGAAAGAGAAGTTTCATTTAAAGAAACTGTGAAGCTGGTCGGTACACAAAGCTTATACTTATTGCCATTCCATTGCTGTGTGTCTCACTCTTTATAGGCCCTAGAAACAAGGGATCTGTCTGGAGCAACTTTTCATAGCAATATATATAAAAGTATAGTATCTATATCCAGATAGCATAGGTTTAACATTAGCTCTGTCATTTGCTATCCATGTGGTCTTCGGAAATTAATCCCTCCGCCTAGTTGCCTCATCTGATTGAAGTGAGGGTTGAATGGATTACAAAGAAAAGTGTTGGCATATGAGAACTATATGTTTGCTATTATTAGTACTAGTATTGGTAGCAGCAGCAGCAGCAGCAGCAGCAGAAGTAGTAGTCATATTTGGTCAAGAGGAGCTTCTCATGACATGTCTGTGCAGTGGGAAAATGGGCAAAATACAAGGAAAGTAATTCCTCTTGAAATTCTAATTTATGTGAAGCACCATTCAAAGAGCATTGCTTCCAATGTATTTAATCTATACAGCCTTCGAGAAAGACAGATAGTATCATGCTTATTTGGCAGATAAAAAAAAAAAAATCTGAGGCTTAGAAAGGGAAACTAACTGAATGAAGTTTACCCAACTAGAATGTGATGGGGTCAGAATGTAAATAACACTGTAGTATTTGAAGGTTTCTGTTTTTGTCACAGTACTAGAAAAATTCTCAGAAAGTAGGCATTTTAACTTTCTTGACTTTAAAAGAGCATATGGTTGTCTTCTTTTGAGGAAACTGGTCTCAGACATGCATTCATTCTGTTTTTCACTGGTATAATGGTGTCTCCTGCTGCTGGTTCTAAAGAAACAGCTTGGTTGAATAAACTATTCAAAACACATTGGCAGGAGTAGAGGGCAGGCAGGGAGCTTTGAGAAAGAGTTCAATAGCAATGGTTGCTTCCTTCCTAGTGCTAGGGAATATAAAGGTACAAAAATGACCTTTATATTCCCTGACCACAAAAGAGCTCACAGCTGCCTTTATAACTAACAGCTTTATTTTGCAAAAACATTTGAAATTTCCTGTTTTCCTTATGGATCCCAATTTCGCTCTGAACACATATCACATAGACATTCGAGATATTATTACATCAAAAGATTATATAAAACATTGAAATTGGTGCTAGATAGGGACATAATCCCTAGAAAAAGATTTCTTGTCTCCCATTAATGGAATCACATTAAATGCCTAAGGCAGAAAGAGATGTGAAGAATTGTTTAAGTTTTTTTCCCCCCTTTTATGCAGACAATTCCAGTGCTTTGTTTTAATAGGTAATTACACATCTTAAATTATAATTACTTACATCTTTGTTCTTCATTTAATAACTTACAAGTGAGACATATTTAGGACAGAAGACACCCTATGAGAATCCAGGAAAGCATTTCTGAGCTTCCACTCACTACTACTACTATTACTACTGCTGTTAGTGCTGCTGCTACTATTAGTGTACTACTAATACTTTTAACATTATATAGTTTCTACTACATGCTGAGATTGTGTTGTGTACTTTATGTAGCTGAGTTATCTTGTTAATCGTGACAAGAGCACTACAGGTGAAGAAATTGAAGCTTGGATTATTAGAAGAATCAAGATTGTTCTTCTAGTAGAACAGTTAATCTCTTGGGCTCTCTAGGAATTAAATTTTGGCTCTACCAAATTATCTAAAAATTACTTTGAGTAATTTGACCCACTCTGGACTTCAAACTTCTCATCTATTAAATGAAAATGATGGTGTCCGTCTCATTGGAAGGGTTATTATTATATTGAGTGAGATATTCAAGAGAAAGCATTCTGCGCAAAGGACAAATGCTACATATTATTACTTAATGTGACCTGCCTTAAGCCCCAAAGTTTTGTGTGACATAATTAAGCAGAAGCAAGTATCCCATAAAAGTTGGGTAAATGAAGCCTGATTATAGTATGCTAGGTCTGAAAATATCAGTGCGTGTGTCAAAAGATAAATATAATACAAAATGGGAACAGAAATCTTTTTGTAGCTTGGATTGGAATGAGGAGTTAGGTTAGTACCAGAGACCTGCAGGAGTTGGGGTGAAGGCTCTGGAGGGACAGCTCCCATTAGAAGGCAGTTTGAATCTTTGCCTCACTGACATCAAAGCTATCACTAATGAAGAGGTCTCTGATGCTACCCATATGTTTGTGTTTCATACATTTTGTACCTTTTACCAAGAGGATTTTCCTTATTGTTTTCTTGTCTAATCAGTGTAGGAAACTTTACTGGAAAATGTTTAATCTTATTGAAATAAAGAATTCTATGGAAGAGGAAAT
>NW_011888999.1:902722-916492 GCF_000151845.1 Pteropus vampyrus | reverse complement strand
CATATGGTTGTCTTCTTTTGAGGAAACTGGTCTCAGACATGCATTCATTCTGTTTTTCACTGGTATAATGGTGTCTCCTGCTGCTGGTTCTAAAGAAACAGCTTGGTTGAATAAACTATTCAAAACACATTGGCAGGAGTAGAGGGCAGGCAGGGAGCTTTGAGAAAGAGTTCAATAGCAATGGTTGCTTCCTTCCTAGTGCTAGGGAATATAAAGGTACAAAAATGACCTTTATATTCCCTGACCACAAAAGAGCTCACAGCTGCCTTTATAACTAACAGCTTTATTTTGCAAAAACATTTGAAATTTCCTGTTTTCCTTATGGATCCCAATTTCGCTCTGAACACATATCACATAGACATTCGAGATATTATTACATCAAAAGATTATATAAAACATTGAAATTGGTGCTAGATAGGGACATAATCCCTAGAAAAAGATTTCTTGTCTCCCATTAATGGAATCACATTAAATGCCTAAGGCAGAAAGAGATGTGAAGAATTGTTTAAGTTTTTTTCCCCCCTTTTATGCAGACAATTCCAGTGCTTTGTTTTAATAGGTAATTACACATCTTAAATTATAATTACTTACATCTTTGTTCTTCATTTAATAACTTACAAGTGAGACATATTTAGGACAGAAGACACCCTATGAGAATCCAGGAAAGCATTTCTGAGCTTCCACTCACTACTACTACTATTACTACTGCTGTTAGTGCTGCTGCTACTATTAGTGTACTACTAATACTTTTAACATTATATAGTTTCTACTACATGCTGAGATTGTGTTGTGTACTTTATGTAGCTGAGTTATCTTGTTAATCGTGACAAGAGCACTACAGGTGAAGAAATTGAAGCTTGGATTATTAGAAGAATCAAGATTGTTCTTCTAGTAGAACAGTTAATCTCTTGGGCTCTCTAGGAATTAAATTTTGGCTCTACCAAATTATCTAAAAATTACTTTGAGTAATTTGACCCACTCTGGACTTCAAACTTCTCATCTATTAAATGAAAATGATGGTGTCCGTCTCATTGGAAGGGTTATTATTATATTGAGTGAGATATTCAAGAGAAAGCATTCTGCGCAAAGGACAAATGCTACATATTATTACTTAATGTGACCTGCCTTAAGCCCCAAAGTTTTGTGTGACATAATTAAGCAGAAGCAAGTATCCCATAAAAGTTGGATAAATGAAGCCTGATTATAGTATGCTAGGTCTGAAAATATCAGTGCGTGTGTCAAAAGATAAATATAATACAAAATGGGAACAGAAATCTTTTTGTAGCTTGGATTGGAATGAGGAGTTAGGTTAGTACCAGAGACCTGCAGGAGTTGAGGTGAAGGCTCTGGAGGGACAGCTCCCATTAGAAGGCAGTTTGAATCTTTGCCTCACTGACATCAAAGCTATCACTAATGAAGAGGTCTCTGACGCTACCCATATGTTTGTGTTTCATACATTTTGTACCTTTTACCAAGAGGATTTTCCTTATTGTTTTCTTGTCTAATCAGTGTAGGAAACTTTACTGGAAAATGTTTAATCTTATTGAAATAAAGAATTCTATGGAAGAGGAAATTAGTGTTATAAGGGTCCCTACTTTGGAAGGAGTTTCTCTTAGAAATAACTGCATACATGAACATAGTATTTTGATTTGTGTTGATGGCAGTATATACAGTATAAGCATTTGCATGCTATGGGTGTATGTATATATCTATGCATATGTATATGTGTGTTTGAGCATGCGTGCTTATACACATTTGTTAATTAATAGTCCCTTACACATATGAATTAGATTCCTGTTAACTGGCTTTTATATAACTCCATGTTTATTACATAAATTCACAATGCAAACATTATGCATTAATAAATATATTTTACATTTTGACCTTCACAATAGTCATAATTTGATTTATACATGATGAGATTAAGGCTTAGGGATTTTAAAAGACTTAGGCCACAGCCCTATATGCTCATGAGTATACAGTGGGAACTAAATCCTAGGATTTTCAGTTTACACGATGCCAAGCTTGCTTCACTCATATCTTACTGTTTCAATTTGTTAAAAAAAAAAAAACCCTCTCTCTTTCTCTCCCCTCTCTCTCTCCCTCACTATTGTTCTTTCTCCCTCTCTCTCCCTTTCCCTCTCCCCTTATGAATAATCAAGTTTTCCTACATGATGATAGACATTCTAATACATGATGATAGACATTCTAATACATTCTTGTTATATACATACATTCTTGTTATATACATTTGTGTGAAATTTAGATCTATGAATATTAAAAGAGTAAAATCATTAAGTCCATATATAATGTGTGTTAACTATCACAGCAGCAGTCATTGTACTGACTGGAGCCTCTATTCTAGGTAGAGGATGATGAATGAAAGATACTGGTGGCAAATAATGTTGCGAGATGAACTATAGCAACATTGTTTACAAGTTAGAGTAATAGCTCCAAAAATTTCCTTTAGCAGCTAGTTAGAATCACATTGTAATAATTCTGTGTTTAATGGTCTGCCAACATATCATATGACTTTAATATTGAAAATCTTTATTCCTGATTTGAGGTAACATTTGAATTCAAAGAATTGTGACACTCCATTCAAAGCTTTCTTATGATAAAAATTAACAATACTCTAGTTAAGAGACAGTGTACGTAGGAGGGACAAGTAGCTTTAATACAAAAGATTTATAAAGAATCCCATGGAAGGTTTGCAATGTAATTAATCAACTACCTGTAGGTAGAAACATTTCTAAGCATGTATAACAGCATGGAATGTAATAGCTCTGAATAATTTCCTGCAATCAATTTTAAAAAATCCTTATTTCTTTTAATTTATACCACAAAACAACAAAATACTTCTATAGTGCCCCATTTTGATTTTATTGCTAGTACCCATCAATCAGTGAGTCTAAGTTTGTCCCCATATTTTTGCCACTGAGTATTACAAAGCAACAGAAAGTAATTTAAATACAGTACTGACTTGCCATCTAAAATCTTTAAGAAATTAGATGTATTTCAAAATGCAAATGGGAAAGTAGCCCAGTGAAATCTTTGGATCTAAAAAGAAGATAAATAAGAGAGGTTAGTTTGTTTCAAAATACAGAAGAGGAGCTGATTTCACAGATAGAAACAGAAAAGGGCATAAGTTGAAAGATAAATCAGGCAGTTATTCAGAGAATGGTTTCATTTCCAGTACAATTCCTTACACATAGGTGTTCTTTCATTAGTAGTTCTCTTCCATCTTTCCTGGGAATTTGAATATAGTAGGAACTCATTAATATCTATTAAATAAATGAACAAAGCACTCAGGGTCTCTATCATTAAATGTGTTTATAAAGCAATGAAGGAGTTGACATAAATTATATCAAGGTCTTTCTTGGCAGTGACATCCGTGCTAGTTAGATCCTGGGAAACAGTGACTTTGCCACTCCGTCAGTCTTAAACAGAAGCTAGCTAATGCTGTTTAAGCCATTGATTTTCATCAAGTTAACGTATCCATCTCAAAGACTAGAATATTTTGGTACTGCGCAAACTCATTGTTCAGGTTCAGATGAGGGCTCTTATCCTCTGGGAATCTATAAACACACATACACGTGCCACATAATAGTAGGTGGTAAGTACAGTAAAGCGTACTCACAGTTAAAATCCTTCCTTAGGAAGGAAAGAATGAGGAAAGCACAGCAGTCACTGATTTATACCATCGGCAGAATCCTACTTAGCAGATATTGTGAAAACCTCTACAGTGATGAACGTCCCTTAAATAGAACCTGGATTTGCTCTCAGAGATAATTCCCTTTTGTTGTTCTTCATGACTCCAGGTTCTAAATTCTCAGAAGTCCTTTCTTGTTTAATATACTAAATAGCGATCTAAAGTGGAGTTTGCAAAGTATATCCTCTTTGGATTGCTTTTTGGCAGTGAATATGGAGAGGTTAGAGAACTGTTTTTTGGTCTTGGGATCTGAGGGCAAACTTTTGATGCTTTTAATTAATTTGCTTCCATGAGTATTATGTTAACATATCGTCAGTCAACACAACTAAATATCATTCCTAAACATAGATCTCATATCTGAATATTTCTTTGCTTCTTCCTTAACACCGTGTCTCCTCTCTTCTGTTCCTCTCTCCACTCTCTCCATCCCTTTCTCTTTCATTCTCCATCTTTTTTTTTTTTAACCCAAAGGACTTAATTCGTTTGCTCAATTTAGAATTGTTAATAGGCTTCTATTCCTCAAAGTATGTGTCAGTCTCTTTTACTACTATTTTAAATCCAGAAATAATGAACTTTTCCAATTCCACAAGGTCTCGAATTTTCCGGACTCTATTTCCTTTCATTTATGCTCTCTAAACAGCTAATTCTTGGCAGAGCTCATCCTTTCTGTTTAATGCCTTGTTTAACACAGCAAGTAACAGCTAACACATGCTAATTTTTTGGCTTTTTCTATCTCTCCCTTCTTGAACTATAGGCTCATAGGCATTTGGTCCAGCTTTCAAAATATTACAAGTAAGAACTTCGCCAAGTATTTTACCACTGAATTAAATAGATCTCCATTTTCCCAGTCTCCAATTCTCATTTCTCTGTCTCTCTCCAATGCCACACAGTTTATAATTTTGTTATGGCAGCACCTCGCTTCGAAGAACTAATTCATATACTGTTTAGCATAGAGTATTCTGTAAAAATAAATAGACCCCAAAAGTGTGTAATGGCTTGAACAACAGCCTGAGGTGAATGTTTCTGATCTGTAAGTAGTTCTATTTTTCTGGCTCCACCATTCTCTACAGCCTTGCCATTATTGCACCCTGCTGGCAGGGGGACTAGTGTGGAGGCATGTAGGAAACACACACCTCTTGAAAACATTGGCCTAAAAATGACACATCTTACTCCTGTTCATATCCCATTGATTAGAACTCAAGCATATGGCCACATCATACTGCAAAAGAAGCTGTGAAATGTCATCTAGCTGTGTTCTAAGAAAAGAAGAACAAAAATGTTTGTAAACAGTTATGTCAGCTATGTGTCTTTTTGACAGTTTCTCCATTGTTGAGGTAGCCTGGTCACTAAAAATCAAATTATTTTTATTTTTATGAATTAAGTTTCTAGTTTTCCTTAGGGAAATGAAGCAGGTGAATAATTGATACAGAATGGTCATGCAGTCATTTTATTACATTTTTTTTAAAAGAGTTAAATAAATTGCAGCCTTCAAAAAAGAACTCAGTGTTTTATATTTTGAGTATTTAGAGTACCATAAACATAAATATGTAACAAAAGAGTGCCGAATAAATAACTGTTTTGTTTATTGTTTAATGCTCTAGAGCAGAGTTCAGCAATTTTATTCTATATGACCAGATGTAAACAATTTAGGCCTTTCTGATCATAATTTCAGTTGTAACTATGCAAACCTGCTGTTTTAGTGGAAAAACAGCCATAGACAATAAATAAATGAATAAATGTGGCTGTGTTCCAAAAAAAATATTTATAAAAAGAGGCAACATGCAGGAGTTTGGGCACTGGAGGTAATTATTGCTTTGATCTTACCAGTTGCTAGATATTGAACAACTTTCTTAGATTATCTGAGTCTCTAAAGTGGGGTAGCTATCACTTGTACTTTTAAATATTATATGTGATAATGCTTGAGAAGTGCCAGTCACTGAGCCTTGAGCAGAGTTGATGCTCATTCAGTAGACACATATTATCACCACATCTATTCCTTGTCAAATGTTTATAGGTATGAAAGTTAATTTTGAATGACTTTTTAGTCATTAATAGAGTAAGAAACATTGGAGAATTGAAACTGGGTCATTTTTTCTTTTATTTCTCACTATGAGTTTGATAGTGGATGCTCAATAAATATTTAATGAAAGACTTGAAAACTAGTGTGTCTGTGTTGTCACGTACTAATCACAAGAGGCTTCCTAACATTGCTGCAGAACAGTGATTCTTAACCTTTCCAATTTTATATTCCTCCCATTACTATATCAAAGACCGAGGATCTCAGCACAATGGAAATAAAAGGGCACTTTATTATGAGAAGGATATGGAGATGTTTACAGATATTGTGTTGTGTTTATCATTGACAGGATTACTGCCTTTGTATTGATGGAAACCAATTCTATAGCTCTGGCTTTAAAACAAATAATTCTGTTCAGTTTTGAAATGTATATTGAGATAGATAAGAAAAAAGATATTTCCCTGGTAACAAAAAATCCAAAGATAATAGTAATTTTTAAATTGAAGTAGTATTATTTTCAGGTGGGGTTGGCAGGAGAAATCTGCAATACTAGTTAAAGGTGGTAGGTGAGGAATGGTGTATTCTTAAGAACCATTTTTGAAAAACCTATAACTCATTGAGATATTTTCATGTTGCCCTAAGATTATGCTTGTAGTTGCTTAAAAACAACTCTATAAAGAAATCAAGAAAAAAAAATTCTATATTCTATACCAGGTTTGAAACTCTGATTGCTGTGTGTCAATATTGTATAGAGTTTTCAACTTGAAATTAAAAATACTTCCTTCTAATGTATGATAAAAATGATTGTTACAGTTAATTTTGTAAACACTATTTAATAAGTATTTGAAGTACCATCAAGTACAAAGAATAGTGGTGGTGAATTAGAGCCTCAAATAAATGAGAATTCCTATATTTGAGGTGCTAATACACCAGTGGACAAACAAGAAAGCAGCTAAATTTAATACAATGCTACCAGTTATAAAGGTGGAGACAGGTACTATTAAAACAAAAGAAAAAAAACATTTAGGAATTCAAATTAGGAATTCAAAGATTGATGTGTAAACTGTCTCAAAGAATGAGGATGCCCTTTCCAGATAAATTAAGATGGGAAAGGAATTTTGAGAAAGGAATTCCAGAAAAACATCTACAGCAAAACCTACTGACATTGTTTATCCTATGCTTTACCTTTCCTTGAGTTTTCATTTACTTTTTCTTTGCCCCCGAGCATCTGCCTATCTACTTGATGAAAATAGTTATTCCTCAAGAATAAGCTCAAATGTCTCCTATTTGTGCAGCTTCTCTGTTCTTTATAAGCACATTGAATCATTCTCTCCTTTGTTTGGCAAATGCCATACTCCTGCTATAACTCCTATCACTTTGTTTGGTAAATATCTCTTCCTTTGCTTATTTTCCTCATTTAACTAGAAGTACCTCAAAGACTAGCACAATTGTTGGCAAACAACAGATCCTTAAACCTTTACTGGTTGAATAAATAAATTAATATTTTCTTAATTATCTTTTGAATGATAGTCATTTATCCTCAACTAGATCATTGGCTTCTTAGTGGTAGCCATAAGATCTAATGATCTAATATTTAGTTTTTACATCATCTAAGAAACTGAACACATTGTTTATGTAGATGAATTACTTCTTGATATAATTGTCTTTATTGCATGGAGTCACACGTCAATATGGAGATACTATTATTTCTTTTCTTCCATCACATTTTTTAAATCATTTGACTATTTGAAAAAAAAAGTTAAAACAACATTATTAAAACAATATTTAAAAAATATTTCTTTTTATATGTTGAAGTGGCATTGTAGTTATTTCATATTTGTGTGTAATTATAACCATATGGCAACTGGAATAGTATTAAATTTCATCTCATTTCATTTTTTTTCTCCTACTCAGAAATTTAATGCTTTGGAAGTATTTAAGTCCAGGACAATAAAAAAAAAAGTCTTGGAGAGGAAAAGATTTATGGATATTGGCCCAGAAGAAGTTAGAATTAAAAATATACCATCAGCTACTTAAACTTCTCATTACTGAGAATTTCCAAATATCCCTTAGCCAACAGGATTTACAAAGCATTATGTTTACAGATTTTACACAGATCACCTTATTTGAGCTTATCAATACTTTTGTGGGTTAAATATAGCAGTTACTACAATCTTGCACCAATTTTAAAGATTATAAAAAGAGAACTTAAGTGACTTGCCCAAGGCCACATGGCTAATAATTGATGGAATCAGCTTTAGAACCAAGCTCTTCCTAATTCATTTCTCATTCTCTGTCAATTATATTATAGTGACCATCAGGAAGAATGGTTTACAGAATTTCAAATAATTTTCTGGAATCTTGTCAATTATTTAAAATTGCTACCTGCTAAAGGACCATGGTGTGTTAAGAGGTAAAGAGTCAAAGGATGAGAATTATGTTCCTAGCACAGATTTTTGTGATGCTTCTAACCAGATGGAAGTCATTTAATCTCAGATTTCACATCTCTAAGATCAAGATGGTGCGAACCTCCCTAACAATATTTCCAAATTGCTGTGAAGATCAAAGAGCTTTATAAAGTAAAAATTATTATTGAGTTACAGATTATCATAAAATTGAACAGTCATAGGTCCAAAGAGGACATTACACCCTGCTTTGTGGTTCAATATCTGTTATGGATTTATACAGTAGCTAAGAGGTACAAGTTCTAACCTTGGCTTTGCTACTACTTGACTGTATGTCTTTGAAAAATTCTCATAACCTCTGTCTGTTTCCTCATCTGCAATATTAGAATGAACTACATAATCTCTAAAGACTTTTCTGTGTTAAAGGTCTGTGATTCTAAGTGAATCCAACCATACTTTTTGGCTTAGACTCCCTAATCATCAGCAGAATAAATTGCAGAGACAGCTGGCTGGGGTTAGGGGTACAGTCTCTGGCCACAGAAGAGCATAAAATTAAGGAGACCACATAGCCATCAAACAGATGATGGAACTGTCATTTGCAATGTGCTGAAGCCAGTGACATCCAGGGACAATTGCAGCTGGCCATTTCCTCCATGTTAGGACGTCTGTTCAATTAGCTTTTCTTTACTAGTGCAATCTAAACTCATCCTCTGAAAACTGAAGATAGCACTCTTTGTTTAATAATCAGAGTTTGAGAAATAATCATTAAATCCACACTTTATAGGGCCATTTTTTATGTTAACAACAGCATGCTATGCAATGGCAAATTTTAAAAAATAAATGGTACCCTTCTGATTTGGAAGGAATATGTGCTTTGGTGCTAGAGAGCTTTGAGTTCAGGGCCCCATTTGTTGCTTATTGGCTGTCTCTCTTTTATTTGCCACTATGTTCACTAACACCATACCTGACAAAAAGAAGATACTTGTTATGTGTTACCAAATAGATATATTTTTTTGTCTATATCATATTTTCTCTGAGTCTGAGTTTCTTCAGATAAAATGAGAATAATAATACCTAATTTATAGAGTGTCTGGTAACATTAAATGAGCTAAAAAGAAGTCCTTTGCATAGTAGAGTGACTCAACAAACATCCATTACCTTTCCTTGCACAAACTCTCTTAGCTATCCTTATAGTGTGGGAGAAGAATTGAGGACATTTACAAATGCAGATTTAAAAGTAAAATAATCTATATAATAAATAAACCAAAAAAATATGAAAGCAACTGAAAGCCATTGAGTTAACTACTTCAATGGGAGAAACATAAATAAGCCAAATGTGGTAGAACTCCCATGTCTCCTGTTTTTACTGCCTGCCACACTGATGAGCTGCATCAAAACTGATAAGCATAAACATTCTTGCAGGGATAGCTCAAAATGGAAGAGTACCCTGGATTAGAGTAACAGAGAATTATGGCAATATTTTTATTTGCTTGCTTTTTAATAAAAATGGCATTATCTAAGAAGGAAAGCTTAGCTCAGAATCATGGAGACCCATGTTCAAGTCCTACCTCTGATACTTACATATTGTGAGAACAAAGAAAAGTTATGCAATATCTGTAAGTATCAAGTGCTATCATATATAAAATGGAGGTAAAATACTGACTTTGTAGTGTTGTAAGGATTAAATGAAATTATATACCCAGCACATTGCAAGAACAGATTACTACCATAGTGTCTGAAATGTAGTAGACACTCATTATGTATTGATTGGTAAATACAAAAGCCACTGAATTAATAACTAATTGTTAATAACTAATTGGGATTATATTACTTCAGAAGGTAATATATATACATATATATGTATATATGTGTGTGTGTGTGTGTGTGTGTGTGTGTGTATGTATATATATCACAGTAGCTGGCATTTAGTAGGTACTCAATAAATATGTCCTTCCTTTGATTTAGTAGAAGGATAATAAGAAATGTATTACAATTTTTAACTACAACCCATATAATTAGTATCAACTAGACTTTTGGAGGTCAAATTGATTAAATCAAATAGGAGTAATTAGGAAACCACAGTACATGTACTACACTCATGTTGTATTCAATATTCAGAAAAAAAAAATCCTGGTTCTCTATTATTTATTGTTTAGAACCCTTTTATTGCCAGGTATAACAGAGTATGCTTCATGCACACGTGACTAGTTCAGTGCTCAGAGTCTGGCACTTGGGATGCAAGGCCCAATGTTTGCCATCTTGAAGTTCTCGGTAATTTGGTCTTCGAATTTTAATTTGTGTTTTGTAAGTGAATTCTGATGGCACAGTGGAACTTCTTAGGGAATAGGGGTTCTGGCTCATGCATAATAATACCTCTTGTTTCCTCTCCACCTCCCTGGGATTGAGTTCTCTATTGCCCACTTCCCATTCCCTGGCACCTCAGGTCCCAGCTTGGCTTCCCCTTCCTTGCTCTTGCCCTGCAACTGCTGCCACCCTCCACCCAGGGTACCAATTTGATCATATGCCTGGGAGGTTCATGTTATTCCACTGAACAGCCACTGCCAATGCCTGATTTGGGCATATGTATAGAAATATTTCAAATCAGGCACACATACTGCAGTTTCTTAGGCTAGGCAAGGTGGCAACCACCCCTGATCTTGGCTAGTAGTGTCACTGCACATTTTCAGGTGTCTCAGCACCCTAATCTGGGTACTGAACACATCCTCATAAACAGGAGAGGTTTCAGTCTCTTAGGGGTCAGTAATAACTTTTACTTTATAAAGCTCTTTGATTGGGTTGAAGTGATGGGCGCCTGGGAAGGAGAGATTGACTTGCCTACTTTCAAGTTGGGCCGTGCATTCACATTTTGCACTGGGCTTCACAATTATATAGCAAGTCCTAAATGTTAGGCAAACAATATAGCTGAGGCTAAAACTAGTACAGATATCTTGTAATGTGACTAAAATTGGTCCCCATCATGCATACTTATCTAGACATTTGAGGTTTCTCTGAGCATGGAGCTCCTATATCTGTCTCTATATCATTTGGAAGTCCATATCTGAAATTCAAAATGGCCTATTAATACTCAGGATTGCTCCCACTCCATCCTGCCCCAACTCCCAGTCTATTTATTTTCCAAAAATACCATGACTACCTCGTTCCATTTTACAATCTGAAAAGTCAGTCAAACTTGGACCTTCTATCTTTCTTATTTGCATACATGATGTACATCAATTATGCCTCATTGAATTTAGTTTCAAATATCTCTTGAATACAGTTCTTTCTATTTGTCCTCACTATCACCATCTTAATACAAGCTCCCACACTTGCCTGATCTAACTACATCCACTCCTTCTTATCCTCTGCCTCTAGAATGATATTGTTGCAAAGCAAATCTGATTGCATCATTCCCCTTACATTAAATTTTTAATGGCTTTTATTTCTCTTAGGGAAAAAGAACAAATTGTTAACTTGGCCTACAAGGCCCTGCATGATTTATCCCCACCTACCCCTTTAGCCTTGTCACACATCACATTCTTTGTTACTGCCTATGATTTGACCACACATTTCCTTTCCTTACTTCTCTGAATGTGAATTTGCTCATGCTAACATAATTAACTCCAACTTTTTTTTCAGATTGCAGTTTACTTGATGCTTCTTTGGAAGAACATGCTCTGATTTTTCTGACTAATACAAAATGCATAGCACAAGGTAGCATGTCTTGCTAACAACTCATTTAAAAATTTTATTTATATGTGTGATTCTTTGATTAATATCAGCTTCCCCTAAGTAGACTATGGCCAGATATATTGTATCTCCAGGGATTCTCACATTTAATTGTACATAGTCGATGATTAATAAGTGTTAGTTAAGTAAACGAATGAACGAATGTGCATTTATCATGTTTTTCTTCAATAAATCCTACATAGCAAGTGGTATATACGGTGTACACAATCTAGTATATGGCATGACTTAAAGTCATAGGATACGATTGTGCAACTTTTTGAAGAATCATTTAATCTCTGGATCTCAGATGTTCTTAACCTGTAAATCTGCTGTACAATAGCTTGCTAAAGCTATTTGCCATTTAATAGGAGATTCTGTTAAAGAAACATTGCTTTGTTTTGACTTTGTACTTTCACATCTTCCCTGTGTTGAGTGCGTGCGTTTTAGAGTAGTATACAAAACTGGGGATTTATTATGGTTTTGTAAATAAATAGCTTATTTTTCAATTGATCTTTTTCTTTATTTGCTAGGTCCTTTATATATTAATGACTCAGGATACTTTTTAAGGTGCAAAATATTCCTATGTGTGGTAGGATAGAGGGGTAGCTGTGAGTGTGTGTGTGTATGTATGTGTGAATATATATGAGTTTAATATTTTATTCTGTTATTTTTTGTTTGTCTCTCTTGTTTTGATAAGATCAAAATGTTTCTTAATAAATATTCTGGTTTGGGGACTGACCCAATACTTCCATTTAGTAACCTGCTACCCAAAAAACAGCACTGGGCAACAAGTCCTACTTGTGATAACTATATTAGACGCTCAGGCTTCACCACACCCAGTCTCTTCATTTGATTCTGAGTTTTAGACCAGACAGACTGTTGATTTTGTCTCCATTTCCATTCTCTTGATTTTCTGATCAAATTCAGTTGTCCGGTTTCTTTGTATGTCTTCTTCACAGATTGCAAATATTTTGAAGGTAGGAACAGTTTCTCTTTAAAGTTATATTTCCTGAGCCTAATCCATAGTTTCTAACATATTTACTGGATGAAAATGTTTGAATTATATCTAGCATATTATAATTTAGAACTCCCCACCACCTTACATTAATATTGCCCTATCTGACTAAACATAGCCCAGGCCTCTTCAAAGAGAGGATTCAGCCTGCTATATGTCCACTTCTCTTCTTTTTCTGCTATACGTGAGTTAGACTTTAGGACGTTAGCAAAACAGAGCAGGTCAAGAACTTGGCAGAGATGAGGACCCTTTTACACTTTTCCAATGGTGTTTACAAATGGAATTTGGAATTTTGGAGTCAAGCAACTTAAATAAAAGCCTCAACAATAGCATGTATTATCTTTATGTGTTTGAACTTGTCAATTATTTAATTCTTGTAATTCTTTATCAATGAAATGGTCTTGGCACTAATAATTGTTTTGCATGTTGTTTGTCAGAAACAAGTGAAATATTGTAAATGAAACCACTTTTAAAGAATAAAACACCTTTTATATTTACTATCATTTATTTTTACTTACTAATTTCTGAGCTGTTTTATTTCTAAAGACTACAAATGTGACATTGCAATATGAGTAACAAATTTCTATTCTGAGAGATAATTGCTTACTGATAATTTTATAGATGTAATTTCTATAGAAGGTTACCAAGAAGAATTCTGACTATGATTTTAAAATCATGGGTTTAAAATGTAGGTATATAAAAACTTTATGATGATACCGATAGCAAATTCTATGTGTTTCTCAGGTTAAAGTTTTAAAGATAATGCTACCTCATTTGATGATGCTCAAAGCATGACTTAGAGGTAAAATTTTATTTTATTATTAAAGACATTGAAAATTAATAAAAAGGCATTGAAAATTTCCTTCCTTCCTTCCTTCCTTCCTTCCTTCCTTCC
>NW_011888999.1:893544-900589 GCF_000151845.1 Pteropus vampyrus | reverse complement strand
CATATTGTAGCTGCCAGGCTGGCAAAGGTTGTTCCAGAATTAGTTCATGCTTGTATCCCATTTTGAAACTCCTTTAATTTTTCTTTTGACGTTCTGGCACAGACGTCATTATCAACAAAATTCTGCGTTGAGGTGTTAAATATAGGGCAAAAACTTGGAAGAAAACTGATATCCTGGCTGGGACAACAACACAACAAACACATTTGTTGAAAATTACCCAGGTACTTTAGATGGCTGAGTTCTCAGTAGGAGGAGAACATGAAGTGATTACCAGATTATTTTCCTCTTATGAAATTAAGGCTCTGATAGATAGAGAAAACCATATGTTCCAAAAGAGGATGGCAGGTCAGATGATATCTGTGGGACATCTACCATGTGTTTATAATAGGAAAAGGGCATGGCATCTTCATTAATAAAAGTCATTCTAGCCACACGGACAGAAAATCTTTGAATTTTCAGTAACTTAAAAACAATATTTATTTATTTTTTATCATTAATGCATTGTTCCTAGTCAGGTGGCACTCGGGGAACTGGGTGTCTTTATGGTCCCACTCACTTTTAGCTATTTGGAACCCTCTCTATTCAGCTAGCGGACAGGGAAGATTATAGCAAAGGCAAACTTTCTCCTTAACCAGTTTGGCCAGAGGGGTCACCCTCACTTCAATTCATATCCTATTGACTAGATCTGATCACATGGCCCCATCTGGATCTAGGAGGTTGCCTGAAATATAGCCCCTGATTGAGTAGCCACTTCTCTATGGTAACTATACCTTGGAGGGAGCCAGAATAACTGGGCATTGGCTAGTTTCTACTAAAGTTTTGGCTTATTATCTTATGAGGAATATTAATGAGTATGGAGTAAATAGGGAAAAATAATGCAAATAGTTCACTGCCAAAGTGAAGAGATAAAAGTGTGGAAGAAGAAAGGTTAAAGAACAATCATGTGATAAGAACAATGAATGTTGCCTGAAGTTCAGGGTGTCATTTGTAGAGGGTGAGGATATTTGAAATTTGCCTTGGATGAAGAAAAAGATTAAAATAGGTGAGAGTATAGACAGTTATGAAGGATTAATGATAATCAAGAAACCTATCAACACTGTGTATGGCCTCCCATGTAACCATCAAAATCATCATGCAGGTTGATATTATTAAGTCTTTTTTTAGAGGAAAAAAGCTAAAAAGCTCAGTGAGATTTAGATACTTGTCCAACATGCATAGCCAATAAATGGCAAAATGTAGAGGAAACACACACTCCTTTAGTGTGTTCTCTACTCTCAATATTCTACTACAGCATTAATTCCCTTCTGACACTAATTTTGTGGGTTTTTCGTATATCAAGCAATTCTGCAACACCACCTGGGTGTCCTACAGTTCAATTCAATTCTGACACTATCTTCCTGGAGATAGCATCAGATCCCACAGATTAAGGGCTCAATCTCACAAGAATGCTCCCCTGCCCCCACTTCAGATGTCAATTGCAAGTCCACGTTGTTGTCAAGGCTCCTGACCTACTGGCTATAAATCAGAAGTTCCCACAGCACCCTCATTAGGTTTAATTATTTTTCTAGAGCAGCTCAGAAACTCAGAAAAATAGTTTACTTTCTAGGGTAGCAGTTTATTATAAAAGGATACATCTCAAGAACAGCCATATGAAAGACATGTATATGGTAGGATGCAGAGCTTTCATTGCCCTCTCTGTGAATGCTATTCCTCCACATCTTCAAGTGTTTACCAACCAGGAAGTTTTCTGAACCCATTCTTTTGGGTTTTTATGGAGGCTTCATTACATAGGCATACTTGGTTAAATTATTGACATTGCTAATTGAACTCAATTTTTAATCCTCTAATCACATAATTGGTTTCCCTGGCAATTGTCCCCCACCCAGAAGTCATCTCATTAATGTAAACTCAGAAGGGGTTTAAAGGGATTTATTATAAATAATAAAAAACATTTTATGGCTCTTATCACCTAGAAATTCCAACAGTTTTAGGAGCTTTGTGCAAGGAACAGGACAAGACGAAATATATATTTTTATTATAATTTACAATATCTCACAAAGCTAAATCTCAAGCTAAAACCAAAATCTGTACAAATCCAAATCTTATATACCACGAACAGACACAGATAAATTGAAATCTCTTGAAAGGCTCTATTTCAGATACAATTGCACTTTTCACTCCAATTTTCTAAGTGTCATACAAACTTCAGGTATGATGGGAGAGAATTAGGGAGGGAGACTCAGATGAGGATCTACTTAGATAATATAATAATGCCTACCATATACCAGAAACTTGGGCAGGCACTTACTATACAGTATCTCTTTGAACCTTTATATACCCTTTGTTAAAGCTATTAATATCCTCTGTTACATATACAGAACAGACAGAGGCATAGAGGTTTTACAACTCTTAATGTAACATGCCCAGGGAATGTCTGAGCCTAAGCTTAAATTCATATTTGTTTGCCTTGAACTTTCAGATCTAACATGACTCTGTAGTATAAAGAAAAGACAGATACACAGTAGGGATGTTTGACTATGGAACTTTCATATGAACAGAAAGAGCTTGGGAACAACAGATAAAAAAAGAGAGAGGATATATTATGTTTTTATTTTTTTCCCTTGGTTTTGGTTCCTTTTCAGCTCTGTAGAAGGACCTAGAAGATAAATGTGATATTTGCCAAGGAAAAATAGAAATAGTATGGCTCAAATGTTCAATATTCCAAAAATAATTTTACAGGCTAAGATTCGAGATAAGTTCCTAACTAAAATGTATGCAATAGGCATAAAAGCAAAGCCAAGTTAAGTGCTTTGGTTAAAGCAAAACACAACAAAAAACTAGTAAGCAAAGTAGAGAAAATTAGTTGTGTAAGGAGTGTGGAGTCCTGGATTAATAGCAATCAGAATGAAAAATAGTTGTAGATTCAGTTGAGTAAGAGTACTTACATAGACTTAAAAAGCAACTGTAGATTTTGATTGCATTAAAAGTAGCTATGGTTCATATGTACAATGGAATATTACTCAGCAATTAAAAAAAAATAAAATCCTACATTTGCAATGACATGGCTGGACCTAGAGGTTATTACGCTGAGTGAAGTAAGTCAGACAGAGAAAGATAAATACCATATGATTTCACTTATATATGGAATCTAAGGAACAAAAAGAACGTATGGATCCAAAACAGACTCACAAATATAGAGGAAAATCTGGTGATGGCCAGAGGGTAGGGGGTTTGGGGGACTGGGAGAATGGGATGAAGGGTTAACAAAGTGCAAATTAGTAGTCGATAGATGGTCACGGGGATGGGGAGCATGGCATAGGGAATGCAGTTAGCATTAATGTAATGCCTAGGTGGAGAGCCAGAGGAGAGAAAGCAATTAGGGGCATCATTTTATAAACTACATAAATGTCTAACAATTGTACTGTATACTTGAAAGTAATACAACAAAATTTAAAAATAAACGTTCAAATCCAGGCAGTTTAGCTCTAGATTTCAGGCTCATATACTCTACGTTGTTTCTTAATATTACAGATTTTCTTCCCATTCTGTAATCTTCCTTCCAACTTGTTATTTTTGATATATAGTCCATAATTTGATATCAAAGATCTATCTAGTGACAGTTTCTTTTCTAATTTTTTTCATTGTAAGTTTAGGAAGATTACTTACAGATTAACTACTAATATGTCAAAAGTGTTATGTGGAAAGAGTCCAGAAAAATTTAATTGTTAATCAATTACCATATATCAGTTACTGATTAATCCTTCTCATCTCTAATGTATTATGTCTTAACATGACAACTTAGTGTGAAGCTATGTGGCTTAGTGGTTAAGAAATATGGGCTTCGGAATGAGATCAAGTTCAAATCCAGACTCTCATTGAAACAACCCATGTGTCCTTAGGCAAGTTATGTAACCATCCTAAGTCTGAGTTAACTTTGTACATCAGAGATAATAAAACCTCATGTTTTAAATAACTAAAAAAAAAAAAAAATTAAAATTAAAAAAATAAAGTGAGAGAATTACAATGTTCAAATGGTGAGAGGCATTATCTCTCTGAGCCAGATACCTTTTCTCTTTTATTCACCATGTATTTTTGAGGGTACAGAATCCTTCCAGAACATAGTTTAAGTGCTCAAAAATTATTTGTTTAAATAAATGAATAATATTTAAATATCACATGACTCAGGGACCTCATGGAGTTTTCTTTTCACTATTAAGGATTTAAGTCAAAAGGGGTAGAATTTGCTCATTTACGTTGCAAATATTTATTGAGCCTCTACGATATGTTAGATACCCTGTTAGATATTGGAGACAAAATGATGCCATGACAGGGTCTGTTTCTCATGGACCCAATAATCTTATGAGCATATGGATGAAAAGTGTCTCTAACTTCTGCTATATTAGAGTTGAAAAGAACTCTTTGGGCTGAAAAGCAGTATATTTTAGGATGTATGAGAAAAGATGTATCGAGCTATTTAAAGTTATGCCACATGGGGAGAAACATCTAATCACTCTTTGTAGCTCCAAAAATCATAAGTAGGTATAACATATGGACATTACTGGAAGGCAATTTTCTGCTTAATATTAATGAGAAACATTTTAAGTAATTATTCCTCCCAAAATGGAAATTTCTGGCTACTAAAGTAATTTGAATATTTATAAAAATTTAGTTGTTAATATTAGTAATTGTATTAAAGGAGACAAAGAAGGAAAGAAAGAAAATTGCTGGTAGAATAGAAAGAAGCTTGTGAGTTAGATCTGTGAAAGGGAGAACAAAATTCACCTACGGTTTGCATCTTAATTCTTGTCTATTTGCTCAAATTTGGAACAAGAGTATTGATGTCATGTTACATCAGTCAGACTAGAGATTTGTTCTAATTTCTATTTAGTTCATCCTAAGTTATGCACTGGTGTAGATTTTCTGGGTGAATCAAAGGTATCTTTTGTATTTCCTTTTATCGAAGAGGGATTTAGGAAATCTTCCATGAAATATGGAGACTTGTCTTGGTAAAATTGAGTTAAGTATATCACTAAAGTTTATCTAAAAGTTTTCCCTAACTTGAATCATACAGATTCTCACCTCCTTGAGTTAGGACTGCTAAATTTAGCAAATAAAAATACAGGGTGCCCAGTGAAATTTGAATGCAATAAGTGGGACATACTTATACTAAACAATTATTCTTTGTTATCTGACATTCAAATATGGCTGAGTATCTTATTTATGTTTAATCTACTAACCTGACTCTAGAAAAATATTTTATAGTGGGGAGTGCATCAGCAATTATCACTTGTTGACATGAAAATATGAATACAGATACTTTTACTGCCCTAGAATTGTTCTAGGTATTGTAAATAAGAAGTGAGTTTAAAATTATCTTTCTCTTAGGGATTTCAGAGTCTAGTAATAGTTGACAAATATGTAAACCAAAACTGAAACAACATCACAGGTACTATGAGAGAAATTTGAATGGAGTGGTATAGAGAGGTAACCAAGGAGGGAAAGAGTGGGATCTCTCCTGAGAGGAAGTGTCTTAAGAGGGTCCAGGGAAATTTTTATAATGGAGACGAAGTTTAAGTTGAATGTTGAAAGATAAATTGGCCTTCATTGGGAAGACAAGTTCTACAGTAATAATGATTAGATATGATTTTTCTATCAACACATATGTTATGCCACAAGTCAACCATTATAGCTGTAAATAAAAAGCTTAATATTGCAACCCAGCCTCCTTTATTTTTAAGTATATCAAATGTATAATTTTAAACCTGTATTATTTCTATAGCAAAAGTAAGGAATTAGTTAAATGCTTAGGACTCCAAGCAGAATTCAGATAGTATTTTTAGAATAAAAAGCCAAATTATTACTGAGTGAGTCAATAATATATTAATTATAATTTTGAAACAGTTTGCTATTGTCTATTTATTGGTCTTCTCATAAAATATTTTATTTAAATTTATTGAGTTGGATTCTCCTTGCAGCATGTAACAAACTATTAAAAACAGTGCCAATGAATAAAATAATTACCCAAAAGCATGGCTACCAGCTGAGCCAGAGACTTGATCAGTTAATTGTCTGGAGAGCAGTGGCTGTGACAAGATGCCTTTATTTAAACCTCTTGCAACTTCATGTGAAAGCACAAAGCAACCTCATTTACATATTATCAGCTTTATGTTGAAAATAGACTGTGTCCTGAATTTAAAAGAAAGACAATGTAGTAAAGTTAGTACCTAATCAAAGGATCTTACAAAGAAACTGAAAAAAAGGCGGAAAAGGAGAAAGCAAGAATTGTAAAGAACCTACCATGTGCTGAACTCTTTATATGTCATCTTAACTCAAATACAACACTAGAGGTGGAATATAATTATATGTATCTCTATATTTAATAATTGAGGTAATAACTTTTGAGACATTAAGCAACTAGAAAAAATACACAGGTAAGAAATAGGTTTATTTAGTACCAAAGTCCAATTGTTATATTATTATTACTGTTGTTATCATCATCATCATCATCATCATCATCATCATTATTGTGCAGTAATTTGAACTTTTTAGAAAATGAAATAAATCGCCCCCAAAAGTGACAAGGTAGAGTCTTTTGCCTCTAATATTTCCAAAGCTAAGCCTGGTCACCCACAGGTAAAAAAGCAGATTTCTATATTGAAAGCAATTTTAGACTAAAAAAGCATCCCCATCTTTTCTAATTCTATCCTTCCCCACCCTATTGCACGTGGCTTACTCTCTATCCACCTGAGATTACTTCCTGAAATATTTTCAAGAGTTTTTATTTTTTCTGATCTTGTTTCTTAGAATTCTTAGAAAGCCTTCTTTTTTTGTGAGCTACTTTTGCCTCAAGAACAAGTCACCACTTTTTTAACTCTTTAAGTCTCCACCCAGGTAAATTTAGGGGTTCTTTTTCCTTTAATCCCACAGTATTTTGAACACATTTCTATTATAGTTCTTACTATAATTTATTAGAGATACTATATGTTTTTTCACATGTAAATTGTAAGCTCCAAGTTCCTTGCAGATCAATAGGATGTTGTTTAAA
>NW_011888999.1:858104-893494 GCF_000151845.1 Pteropus vampyrus | reverse complement strand
AGCATGTAACAAACTATTAAAAACAGTGCCAATGAATAAAATAATTACCCAAAAGCATGGCTACCAGCTGAGCCAGAGACTTGATCAGTTAATTGTCTGGAGAGCAGTGGCTGTGACAAGATGCCTTTATTTAAACCTCTTGCAACTTCATGTGAAAGCACAAAGCAACCTCATTTACATATTATCAGCTTTATGTTGAAAATAGACTGTGTCCTGAATTTAAAAGAAAGACAATGTAGTAAAGTTAGTACCTAATCAAAGGATCTTACAAAGAAACTGAAAAAAAGGCGGAAAAGGAGAAAGCAAGAATTGTAAAGAACCTACCATGTGCTGAACTCTTTATATGTCATCTTAACTCAAATACAACACTAGAGGTGGAATATAATTATATGTATCTCTATATTTAATAATTGAGGTAATAACTTTTGAGACATTAAGCAACTAGAAAAAATACACAGGTAAGAAATAGGTTTATTTAGTACCAAAGTCCAATTGTTATATTATTATTACTGTTGTTATCATCATCATCATCATCATCATCATCATCATTATTGTGCAGTAATTTGAACTTTTTAGAAAATGAAATAAATCGCCCCCAAAAGTGACAAGGTAGAGTCTTTTGCCTCTAATATTTCCAAAGCTAAGCCTGGTCACCCACAGGTAAAAAAGCAGATTTCTATATTGAAAGCAATTTTAGACTAAAAAAGCATCCCCATCTTTTCTAATTCTATCCTTCCCCACCCTATTGCACGTGGCTTACTCTCTATCCACCTAAGATTACTTCCTGAAATATTTTCAAGAGTTTTTATTTTTTCTGATCTTGTTTCTTAGAATTCTTAGAAAGCCTTCTTTTTTTGTGAGCTACTTTTGCCTCAAGAACAAGTCACCACTTTTTTAACTCTTTAAGTCTCCACCCAGGTAAATTTAGGGGTTCTTTTTCCTTTAATCCCACAGTATTTTGAACACATTTCTATTATAGTTCTTACTATAATTTATTAGAGATACTATATGTTTTTTCACATGTAAATTGTAAGCTCCAAGTTCCTTGCAGATCAATAGGATGTTGTTTAAAATCATTAGTCAACGACAAGGTGAAAGAGTTTATGGCCTATTTTGGGGAAAAAAGTATTTCAAGATTTCTTCATAAAGTCCAAGAATAAGCATCCCCATCTTCCAGAGCTAGTGTAACCATTCAATTTTCTAGAATATTTTCTCTATTATTTCTTACCATGTTACTTAAACACTTGCCTTCTTTATACCTATCTCTGAATTTTTGCTTATGCTGTTCCACTTCTCTAGAATCATTTACATCAGAGATGTCAAATAAGTTTTATATAGAACACTAAAATGGTTGATTGTAGCTATCTGAGTGGTACAGTAAGAATAATTTTGCCTCTGTCAAAGAACACCATGATATATAAACAAACAAACAAAACAAACAAGACCCATCTGTATGGGTAAAGCAAAGAGAGTGGCAGCATATATGTCCATATTGGTAATCTACATGCTATAACTGCATTTTTACTGTGAAAGATAAATGAGTATCTTTCTTTGCTTTAGATACTGTTACCCTATAACTCATTAGCAAATCATAGCATGTGCTCAAAAAATCTTTCCTAAATTATCTTTAGAGTTGTTTCTTATCCCTATATCTTTAGTGGTTCCTCATCCCCGGAAAGGTTTAGGAATGAAATAAAAAGCTTGCAAATAGTTGTTTTTGGAAAATGTAGCCAGGGAAGCATAAGCAAATATCCCCCACTAAATCTTGCCCTTGACTAAAAAAGACCAAAATTTTGTTTTTCTTTTCTGAATTTCAGTATATTTAGTCTGAATCCCACAGGCTAGTAGACACAAAGATGTCTTTATCCCCTAATTGATTGCATATTCTTGGGGGGCAAAGTATAAAACTGAGTTCACTTTTTGTCCTCAAACTCCATGGCATACTGCTGATCACATAGTGGGAAATAAAACATTTTGTTTTGATTAATTCCAAGGTTTCGATTGTTTCTTGGGCTATGCTTCCCTGGCTACGTTCTCAAAAAGAACTATTTGAAAACTCTCCATTTTATCCCTAAGCATTTCTAAAGAAGGTAAACCATTGAAGATGTACAGATAAGAACCAACTCTGAAGACAATTGAGGAAAGACTTTTTGAACATGTTATAATTTGCTAATGAGTTATTAGGGTAACAGCATCTTTAGCAAAGGATGATACTCATTTATCTTTCACAGTATGAAATACTTTGCATATGCAGTCAAGAATGATACAGCAGCTCTGCTCCAGGAAGGGACCACAGTTTCATCTAGCTTGCTACTTTTTCATAGTCTTGTCTTGTGGGTTAAAATGACAGCTGGATCTCCAGTCATTACATTTATAGTTTAGATAGCAGGATTAAGGAAGGGGAAAAGAATAAGGAATAAAAAATATAGCGAGTCATTTTTTTAAGGAACTTCTCGGGAGCTACAATTGCACAATTTGGCTAACCTATGAACAGACCTCAATCACATGAGCTCACTTTACAGTGGAGGTCAGAAAATATAGTTTTAGTCTGGCTAGCCTTATACCCTGCTGAAAATTAGTTTTCTGTTACTGTGGAAGAAAGGAAGAACAGATATATAGGAGGACAATTAGCAGGTTTTTCCCTAGTCACTGTTTTTTGTTTGTTTGTTGCATTTTTGTTTTTGCTTATCTTTTTTGAGGTTTCATAGAAATTAACTACATCAAGATTAACCCAGGAAAATATTTTAGTTTCCTAGAGGAAAAAAAAAAAAATACTTCAGTCACTAAACCTCTATTGAAGGGCAGTCAAGAATACTGGGTTTAATAAATTCTGGCCCATTACAATTATGAAGTAGTATATAGTATGATTACAGTATAGTATAGACTATATGATAATAGGATTCTGTGCGAAGTGTAGTGATAATTCAGGGACAGTTTTTGGTGGAGGATTGGGAGGCAAAATAGAGATTGGTTTACTATACGTGGTCATATTTAGTTTAGTTGCACCACAAAATAATATATAAAGAGCACTTGGAGATTCAAAAGAGGAAAAAAAATCACATTAAGATAATGGAGAGAAAAAGTTTATTGTAGATTGCCTATTTATTTATTTATTTATTTATTTATTTATTATTTATGATGAGGTAACATTAGTTTACAACATTCTACATTTCAAGTGTACAGCATTGTTAATTTAACATCCACATACAGTACATCATGCTTTCTGCCCATCGCCATACAATTGACCCCCTTTACCAATTTCACACACCCTCCATTCATCTTCCCCTCTGGTAACCACCAATCTGTTGTCTGCTTCTATGAGTTTTATTATTATTATTGTTATTGATTGGTTTGTTTTATTATTACACAACAACAAAAATCAAACAACCCTATTAAAAAATGGACAGAGGATCTAAATAGACATTTTATAAGTATTACAGATGACCAATAGGAACACAAAAGGATATTCAACATCACTAACAGTTAGGGAAATTCAAATCAAAACAACAATGAGATAAAACCTCACACCTGTTAGAATGGCTATCATCAAAAACAAAACTAACAAGTGTTGGAGAGGATTTGGAGAACAGGAAACTGTCGTTCATTGCTAATAGTCTTTTAGATGGATATTGAAAATAGAAAAGATATTTAAGTTAGATATAAAACTGGCATTGAGATTAAGGTAATTTTATGGGCAAGGTAAAGAAGGCAATAAATAGTCACTATTCTAAGAAAAATAGTTATCAGCTTTATCTGAATTGAAGCAGTTTCTCATGTCAGTAAGAACTCTTTTGGTGGCAGCTACAGAAATTCAGTCTGAGCTGGTTTGCATGAAGAGGCTCATATAAACAAACCTATTTGATAATTTACTCCAGAAATATGCATTGAGACACTTCCAGGATCTAGGATCATGGGCAGTGACTAAGATAAATATAATTCCAGGACTCACAGAAATCAATTTTAATTTAATCTTTATCATGATCCCATGAGAACAGATTCATAACCCTATTTTAGAGATGAAGAAACTGAGGCTTAGAGAATTTGCATAACTTACAAGAGAACGAATAGGTAGTAAATCACAGAGTCCAAACATGAACCCAGATTTCTATGTCTCCAAAGCCTTGGCCACAATGTGATACAAAAGATAGATATTCTTTAAGCCTTAGCCTAATCTTTAGATCAGGAGTTCTATCTCTTTGCAGAAGAACCTTTCATTTCTTTAGAAGTTTCCATGAATCAAGCCTCCTTTTGATGTCTTAGACTATTTTATGCAAATTTCAGTGGAGCGCACATAACAAACACACAGCAAAAAATATGAACTGGAATGGAAGTAAAGAAATAACAAAAAAATATACTATATGTTAGTCACTGAGCTATAACTTTGATATACCATCTTTCAAAGTATTCTCAAAATATCCTGTGAGATTAAGTTTTGTTATCTCCTAAATGACTTAATAAACTCCCACCATCTTCCCATCTCAAGTCCATTTATCCTACTGCATTCCCTGGTTTGGTAAATAGAAGATAGGATGTGAATTCAAAATAGTCTGATTGAAAAATCACGTCATCTTAATTATTATAGTTTTAGTTTGAATATCACACTATCAATGAGCTGAGAAGGACCACTAATGTCTCTAGTTGAGGGTGTTCAAAGGCAAAATATTTAAATTATTATTATAATCCTTTATATTGGTTGTCTGTTGCTCTCTCTGATAATTTGCTTTGGGTAATGATGAGACCCCACATGTCCAAAAAGTATAAAGCAAAATCATAGCAGTTCATTCATTCATCTAGCAAATTCTGGGCTCCTGTGCCTGGTTATTTGCTAGGTTCTGAGAATACAAAGATAAAAATGAGTTTTGTGTGTACATACCCTAAAAAATAATGTTCTGATGGAGGACAGAGCAGTCATAGGACATCAGTACTTTATGTGATGAGCATATAACAGGTGTGCAGAGGAGGGCATTTAAATTAGCTTGGAGAATGGGTGTCTGGCTATGGGACAGGGTCAGAGACCACCTGGCAAGGTGATCTTATGGGAGATATTTCTGGGAAAGTACTAGGAAAACCATGTCTTCCTCCAGGGTACTTGTAGTAAACAGTTTATGACCTGAAACCTCAGATTTTATTGCAGTTATTTTTAAAAGCACACTTGTTCAAATGTGCTTTGGGGAAGAAAATTGCCAGGCTCTGGTCCTAAACTCAGGATGGGTCTGGGGCTATGAATCATCTCCAAATCACACATGGTACAAAGCTACATTTCCATTTATTTGGTTGACATTTTACTTCTAAAAGGAGGAACGAGCTAGTTTTTCCTCATCTTCTTGAAAATATGAAATATGTCATTCAGTTATCTCCCTCAGCCCTTCATCTACACAAAAGACAAGACCAGCCCACAAATTCCCCCAGAGAAATGCCTGTATGAGCTCTGTATTTCATCTACTTTTTGTTTAATGTCCTCATCGAAAGGTAAAGTAATGTTCAATTGTCATGGAAACACATTAAATTCAAGTCCAATTTATTCCTACACAAACTATAAAGATACTGTTCACCATCTTTAGAATTATTTCTTTTTTTATCTTATTTTTATCTTTCGGTTTTTATATTACTTTTTTTATTAATCATGAATCCAGTGAGTTTTCTGCAGCTCTTAGTATAAATTGCAATCATCGAGCAAAAAAGATTCTTTAAAAAATACTTATGCCAGAAACTTCACTTTTATTTTATTATCGAATACTCTCAGAGGAGAATTCTGTTTTCAGTTTGCAGATGTTAAAATTAAAAATCATAAAGGTGAAGTAACTTACCAAGAGCACATGCCTGTAATAGAACTATAGGGCTCAGTTCTATAAGACCCTGAAGCCCACATTTTTCTTCATTTCTTTAAAAATATTCAGTAGTTAACAACTGCAGAAACTCTAGCAAGCTGCTTCTCTCTCTCTGGACTTCAAAATAAAACTCGTAAATATTATGTTTTATAATTTACAAAGCATTTTTTATAGCCATTGACTCATTGAAAGCTCTCTAAAATATTAAGTATTATTGTTAGTCCCATTTTTTTTATAGTTGAGGAAACAGAAGCTCAGGTGAAAACAAATTATTCTCCAAAACTATTAAACTCATTAAGTGACAAAGCCAGCACTTCAAAGAAAATTAAGTCCATCTATTTCACTATGGTGGCTTGCTGTGAAGCCAAATTCAGCTGGGTTTAGTAAAGCTAAGGACCTCAGCAATTGTTTATCAGGCTTTTAGTTATGATGAGAAATACTGGGAGAGCTTTGGTAGCAACAAAATAAATAGGGCTTAAATGGTTCCTCTCCTCCCCTCTCCTAATCATGTGTGCGTGTGTGTGCCACGTGCGACACACACACACACACACACACACACACACGAGTGTTCTGAATGCTTTCTGAGAATGAGTTTAAAAATCAAAGAGTGACCAAGGCATTGCAGAGAACTAAGATTATTAATCTTTAAAACTAACCACTGTTCTCAATTTGTTAAATATTCATGCTTTAGGGGATGAAAGTCCTCACAGAGATTTATTTTGCAAATTAAATAATATTTCTAAAACCACAAATGGCTCCATAATTTGTAAATAAAATTATATCTATAATATGAATAATGAATAATCACTAATTCATTTATTTGAAGATTATAACATTTATAATAACAATATACTCTAATAGAGTAATATAATTAAATACCAATTAATTCATATTACCAAGCTGAGCTTTTTCATCTTCAGAGATTTATAGATATATGAAGAGAAGAAATGCATTTAGAAACAGGTGGAATGAAATCTTTCGCATTTGCCATGATAAGTAGGTTAATATTTTCTTTCACTTAAATGAATGCCACCTGTTTTTTTATGATGAAAGATAGCAAAACATTTAAATTTCACTCCTGCAAACATTTATCAGGCACCATTATATTAGTAATGATGTGCTACACTGTAATTTCAAAAATAAATGCCTAAAAATGCATTCCCTTCCTTGCTTGATGCAGCATAAAATATAGTAAGAGATTAAAAAGGCTCATGAACAAATATATAATTGTATAACATTACAGATACTTTTCAGAGGTATCAATAATGTCTACCTTTTAGTATCTAAATTTAGCTTAGAAATGCTCTTGAAATGTAGAAAGAGAGTCCTAGAAGAGTGACATTGCATTGTAAAATAGGTCTGAGTTTCATCAGTAAGTCAGTAAATGAGTTACCTTCCTAAGATTCAGTTTTCTCTGTGTAAAGTAGATTGCTACAACTGAGCTGGGAGTTTGTGACATGGATTTGAAACGTTGTACGAAATCAATTCTAGTACCTTGTGGGCCCTCACACTGTAATCATCGTCATTGTTACCCCTGCTAACACACTTTTGTTTTTAATGTCGTTATTTTGTTTTTTCTGTTGTTTTTATTCCTATTATTATTGTTTTTTTTTTTTTTTTCTGACCAAGGATGCATTTGCAGAAAGGGCTCAGAGTAACACTTTGCAGCCTCATGTGTCTGGGGGTATGGTACTGTATTCCAAGCAATTACTGAAATCAAGCAATAATGGGAGAAGGGCATTAGTTTCATGTATATGTCCATTTATCAAATATTTATTAATCATGAACTAGATACCATATATCTCATGGTGAGTAAAAGAGATCCATTTCTTGCCCTTAAGGAATTTATAATCTATTTGGAGAGAATAAAATTAATCAGATAATCCCACAAATATATGTAAAATTGTAAATGCATTAAGTGCTAATGAAGAGTGGGACATGGTAGATGAGAGCTCATAGGAAATTTTTGTGGTCAGGGAATTCGGAGCTCAGTGGAGCACCAGAGGCTCTACAGAGAGCAAACTCCATCAGCCATAAATGTCATAGATCTGCTTCCGAGTCCCACCAATGCATCTCTGTCCAGTTGACATTCCTAAGCAAATTTATAAATCTAGAATCATCTCACAGTTAAAATGCATCTTAGGTCTATGGCTATGCCACCCTGAACCTGCCCGATCTTGTCTGATTTTGGAAGCTAAGCAGGGTTGGGCCTGGTTAGTACTTGGATGGGAGACCACCTAGGAATACCAAGTGCTGTAGGCATTAAAAAAAAATGCATCTTAGGAAAATACGTTGCTGTATTTTGTGAAAATTTGAAGAGAATTTGCTAGAATTTAGAACCATGTAAACATGGCTATAAATGTGTTACTGTCCAACAACTATACTTCATAGTCAAGTAATCCACAGGTTAGCATAAGAAGAAATATGCTAATATTGATGTTAGCTATTAATGAAACAGTTATATGAAATATGATGGTATTGGCTTATATGGTTGTTGTTTTTTTCATTGTTTTCCTGTTCACATTAGAAAAAGTTATCTTTTACATCTAACCTTGTAGTGAATGATCATATAGTCTCTCACCAACACTTATTAAGCAACCACTATGGGATAGACATGAAAAACTTCAGAGAAACTCAGACAAATAACAAACGTATAGGCAAAGTGATCTTTAGGAAACTCCCATTCATATACCAACAGACTTGCAAGTAAATAACTACAAGATAAAATATTTTAACAAAGTATATGGTATAATGACAACAAAAGTGACCGTGATGATCAAATTTCCCTGGGAGAAAGGGAAAGGGAGGAAACAATAAAATTAAAAATAAAAAGACACTATTTCCGGGTCATGAAGAATAAATATGCATTTGCCTAATACACAAGTGTAGACACATCTATTCTAGAAAGGAGAAATGGCCTGTAAAAGGCATTGTAGTGAAAAATATGGCTTATTTGGGGGAATATAAAAATTTGTAATTACTGAAGCAAAAAGTTTTAGGGTAGAATTAACAGTAAGTTTGAGGGGAGACAAGATAATGAGTCTGGATGATAACAGAGGGGCAGAAGCAAATTGTAATGTATATATGCACATATATATGTACACATTTCAAATAATATATTTCTATATTTTATATAAAATATGTTTATCTGTCTCCATACTCTCTAGAAAGTATCATAAATATTAATCGGGAGTAAAGAAATGAGGACTTCTGGACTTAGCTTTTCCACTGTTCTCTGTATTATTATTTTTAGAAAACTAAAGGAGATACGTTTTGGTCAGAATAACATTTAATGGCTATAAAATAACCTTATGTGGACTGTGTGCTTCTTTAAGTGGAAAACCTGAGAAACACAGTTGTAAATGGTATAAAAATCTGCTTCGAGATCATCTGCTCCTTTGGAAAAGGACTGAGAGAACTCTAAGTGGAAAATGTGTTACAGTTCTAGGGGTCAGAGGGGACCTCTATTCAAGGCAGTTTTGAGGAGATTTGTGCTCTCATGGAGTGGATAAAGGGTTCCTGATGTTAGAGCTTGCAGAGGAAAGCAGAATGCTGTGCCTAAGAACACAGGCTCTGGCATTAGACAGACTTAGCTTTATGGAGCATTCCCAAAGGTGTTAGACTTCTTGGGTTTTTGGACTTCTTGCCTGGGCTTAGCATCCACTTACTCAACCCTGATGGATTAATTTAAAGGAATTGAAATAGAGCAGACAAGTTTCATTTGAAAACGTTTGAGCTTTTTTAAAAGAGAGGTTTTTTTTTGGGGGGGGGACGGAATGGTGACTCTCAAGTAGACTGACAACTATATTACTCTTCTGACCTTCAGGCGTTTCTCCAGTCACTTCTGTGGCAAGCGAGCCCAACATGACTTACTCTTCTTTGCAATCCTCTTACGCTGGTTTCTCTGGAGCTTCCTTTCTTCATCATTGGCAATTTTAGTGATACCAGTGGATGGAATAAAGACACATCTGTGCCCCTTTAATCTTTCAGTTTCTGTTGCACAAAGTTTTAGACAGCAGTATCAAAATCAGTCCACCTAGAAGTTCTAGAATAGATCCTCAATTAAAGTAAGTCCTGGGGTAATTAGATGAGAAAATTGGAATCACAAGAGGCTAGAGTGAACGTGATCACATCAGCCTCTAGTTATTTAATATATCATATATGTTAGAAACTTAACCTGTAGAATGACTGATTTACCTGGCAACCAAGCACAGTTGGCATTAACTACTCCTTATAGTGGGAAGACCAAGCTAAAGATGTCAAGATCAACACTGGGTCCAAAATTACACCCAGGTAAGAACTACAATCTGTTCTAATTTCAGCAATGACCATACTGATATTTGTGATCATATAAGGCAAAGAAAATATTTATTGAACACTTTCTTTTACTTTAGATGTTCTTCTAGCCTTCTACATGAATTATCTCTTTTACAAAAATCACCAAGATACATACTATTTTTATTATTGTGAATTTACAAACAAGAAACTGAAGCCCTGAAGGCTTATCTTGCATAAGTGAGCTCTCAGGTGGAGAGCCAGAGGAGAGAAAGAGCAATTAGGGGGACCGTTTTATAAACTATATAAATGTCTACCAATGTACTGTATACTTGAAACTAATAATAAAATAAACTTTTTAAATAAAAGTAGTGAATAACTGAGATTATATTCAAACCCATACAATCTGATTCCAAAGCTCATACCCTTAACCTAGAAATTATCCTCTTTCATCCAGGTAGATAGAATGCAAACTATGTTGCACTGCAAATAAACATTATAATAGTTAAATTATCTCCCTATTCTATTTTTATATCTAAAGATTCTGTAAAGAATAGTGGCAAGAGCTGAAGAGATTTGCCCATGTTAAAAATAATTGTTAACTGACAAACCGCAATTAGGATCCAAGTGCTCTGACACTCAGTCTAGAATTATTTATCTGGTCTCATATCAATGGTACAGAAGAAAAGTAGAAAATATTCAGTATGTAGAATTCATTTGATTTAATTTTTTACAAGTGGTGGAACTGTATTTGAATGTAGCTCAAAGAGACAAAAGAATACATATAGTTTCAAAATACTTCACTGTTCTATGTATGAAACTCATTGTTTTCACATTTTCTATTCTGTATTGCATATATATTTTGAGAATAATTGCAGGTTGAACTTAGACAATTTCTCTTTTTTCTCTTTGTGATTACAGCAAAAATGCCTATGCACTGCCTCTTTATTATTTTAAGAGAGTGACAACTTTTCATATCTGTTTGAGCCTTTAAGGGTAGGGTGAGGATTATTTAATCAGCACATTCGTGTGATGATGGCTTAGACAGCCTTCAATTTGTATCAAGTAGGCTAGTCACAGTCTGTTCAAACTGGACAAATTTTTTATGTGAGTTGAAAATTATAAAATGGTTTGACTCACGTATCCAATTGCTAAAGGAAATAAATGTATTTATTGAGCAAATATTATATGTCAGGAGCTGGACATACTATACGAACTCACTGTTTAAATTTTGCTTGCACTGTCATATTAGTGCATAATTAAGTGCATGGGGGTAGGAATAGATGGGATGATCACATCCTGATAATGTTAGCAAGGCAATAGAGGAAAGAATAGCAGTCTTGAGACCAGGAGATTCAGTTCTGCATTCAACCTCTATTTACTGCGTGACCGTCGGCAGATCATTTAACCTCTCTCATTCTTGCCTCTTTTGTGAAATAGGCACATTTTTTGTGTGTAATGTAGTGTGACTCCTCTGACTAGAAATGGGTGCACTACCCACTGTGCCAATGATGCTACTTCTGCCTGCAGCATTTCTGTATTGTCAGCATCTCCACTCATCAAATACTTTGTTATTTTTATATCAAACTCTTGTAGGTTAGTTATTTTTCACAAATTTGATAATCGAGTCCATATGCGATCATGTTTGTGATGATCACATTTTAAATAGCAATTTTTCTTTTATCCTTGTGATAAGTTGTGTTGAAAAAAACAGAAGCATGTGTTGTAATATAATAAGAGGGAACCCATGCTATTCTTCCTCCTGCTATTTCTCTTTAAAATCTCCTGTGATGCTTTAAATAGATTAAGAGACCTCATATGAAAGGACAGTGAAGAGCAGTTGGCACATAGTAAGTATTCAGCATTTTCTATACAAACTAATAAATGGTGTGCCTTCTCTTCTCTCTGTAATTTATGGTTACATGTCAGCATGACTATGGGGTAGAAATCCTAATTCAAAGTTTCATTTATATATCCTATTCAGAGATCAGGGCAAAGTAGCCACAATTTTTTTCTTAAATGCTTATTTTGCTGTCAACACAATTTCCCAATGTATCCCACATATTTATAAATCAAAGATCAACTTATTATCAGATGCAATTAGATAAGATAAGATATAACTAAATTGTCTTGGAGTAGTTTTCAACAAATAGGACACAATATACAAAAGTCTTCTACTCAGGCAATCAGAAATAGAAACATCAGTTAATTTGAAAATCCTATTTCATAAGAGGATGGATCATGAAACTGTATTTAACCATAAAGTAAATGTATTAGATAAAAAGAGAACCCATGCATAAGGCTTGTAGTGGTCCATACGTTCAACAAATATTTACTGAGCACCTACTGTATGCCAGGCAATATTCTACATACTGGGAGTCCAGAAGTAACAAAACATATAAAAATTCATTCTTATGTGGAATCTACATTCTAGTGAGATTATGGGCATAAATAAGGTAAATAGTAAAATGTATATGATGTTAGATAAATATGACTTTTAATGAAAATAATACATTAAAAAAAGTGAAATAAGATATTAATGGGATGTTTAAATTTCAGACAGAATAGCTCAGGCATCAGAGGGAAAGAGTCTTTTAAATCAAGACCTGAAGCAAGGGAGGGATTAAACATTGAGAATATCTAAAGGGAGACCATTTCTATTCTGGAGGGAATAGGAAGTGCAAAGACTCTGAAAGGGTGGGGGAGGGCATGCTCCGCGTGTCAGAAGAGAAACGCCCATCAGCACTGGAGCACAATAAATAAGGAGGTGAGGTGGAGAGATTCAGGGAATAAAGTCATCTAGGGTATCATGGGCCATAGTAAGGACTTTGGCATGGACTTTAGCATTTACTCTGAGCAGGAGGATGTTTCTGAAAGTATGAGACATGATCTGACTTTAGGTGCTCCATATCTGATTTAAGCTCAATATTAAAACCCTTATTGACTCTGTAATAAGTTCTCTTATTGTGCTAGTATTGCCTATCCACCCACTTATTTCCAATCTAAAAATAAAAATTTAAAAAATAAAGAAAAACTATTAAATTGATAGAGCATCTTCCACATAAAATCCACGTGTAGACACTGGCTATCCTCAGTTTCTACCTGAGATCTCTAAGTCTCTTCTTCCAGCTACCTGCCAGTCTCTTTGTATTTATTTTGAAGGCGATTATTATTTTTATCATCATCATCATCATCATCATCATCACCATCAAATTATTTAAATTTATCTAAAAGCTTAAGTTTATTTGGGAGGGGGTAGAGTATGCCAAAAAATGAAGCTAAAATTCTTTAACTGAGAAACACAACTTTAATTGGATTTCTCTCTTTTGTTTGGAATGATAAGCAATCTTAGAAATGTGGGAGTGACAGAGAAAATAAGATGGAGACACTTGTTTTAATATGATTTTGGTGAATCAAATTCTCTGATATTCTAGAGAATTAGATAGATAGATGATAGAGATGTATATCTATAGCTATAGATATAGATATATAGCTATAGATATAAATATAGATAGATATAATATATGCAAGTCATTTTTTATTACTGAGGAATAAAATTAGTATTCTCTTAAATGATAGGTATTTGACATAATTTTATTACATTCTGTCTTCTTTACACATATACAAGATTTTAATTTGTAACCCCATTTTATAGATGAGGACAAAGGACTATGGAAACTAAATAACTTACCCAAGGGATTTTAACCCGTGTTCCTTCCACTCAACTTTAAATGCAATAGTATTTCTTGGCATTTCATTTTCAGAGATATGTGGTAGGTGTGCCAACCTTTCTGACTTACTTTCACTGCCATGTTTTGCTAAATCTAGGTATTATTTCCAGATATGCCAGCTAGGGCTCCAGAATCTTTCCCATCAGTATTGTAGATGGGCAATTCCAAGCAGATGGAATCAGCCCATGTGAGGGGACCCATTTCTCATCTATTCCTGTACTATCCCACACTGATCTCCATTCTTACCTTTCAAATGATGGGCAGTTTCCCCTACAATTAATTGTAGGATATAATATGATAGAAGCTTACATCATCTTGTAATTTCCTTAAATTCCATCAAAAAGGGGCTTTTTTCCCTCACGTAACATCACCATCTACTATTTGCCGGAGCTAGTAATTGAAGGATCCTCCTGGTTTCCTTTCTTCCCTTCATACACCATGTCCAATCCATCATAATGTCTTATCAGCTATACTTCTAAAATCTGTTTTTAGTTTGATCCCACTTTCTGTCTCTACTGCTAACAACCTATTTCAAGATTGGTATCTAGCCTAAGTTAGTATCATATCTTGACTAAATTACTACCATAGCCCCACGCTTCTATGATTGCCTTTCTCTATACCACAGTCAGGAAAAAAAAAAAAATAATGTAAATCAAGTCATTGTTTTTCTCAGGATAAAATCCATGCTTGTTAACTCGATAATTAACTTGCACCTGCTTCTGTCTATGAATGCAACTTCTACCATTCCTCTTCTCTTTCTTTCTCTAGAAAGCAAGACGTTCTAAAAATGTTCTAGAGGACTGCTCTAGATGTCCCAGATGTTTTAGAGTGCAAAGAAACTCCCTTTGACACTTCCTTTTTTTGTATTATTGCAGAGAGCCAAAGCTCATTCCTGTCTCAGGGTCTTTGCTTTCGATGTTCCATCTGCCATCAGGTTCTTCTTTCTGGGCTACTTCTGGATTTTTTTTGTCAAGTCTTAGGTCAAATATGTTCTTTCCAGAGAGCTTTCGCTGACTCCTAACTGGAATAATTTATCTTCCTTGTGTTTCTTTACATATTACTAGCTGAAGTAATCTTACTTATTGGTTCACTCATCCATTGTCTGTATCTATTTCTGGAATATAATTTTTATTGTAGAATTGTCTCTAATCTCTCATTCAGCATCATCACTCTAGTGCTTGTGTCAGGCTGCACCAAGTGCTCAGTCATGATTTCCTACGAGAATGAATAATAAGTATCTTAGTTGTTAGACCATTGGTCACATACTCATTCTATCCTTATATGTATGATGGCAGTTCCCTATCCTTTGTGATCTTTACTCATGAGATAATAGAGCAAAATCAGGGCCTAAAGCTAATGTGTAAAGCACAGTGTATAGATGGTAATCTTCCATTTTCTTAGAAGTTTTCTCCTTGGCCTACAATGAAAAGAAACACCTCTATATTAAGACTGTTGTTTCCACATATTAAATTTTGCCTTGGGCACAAGTTTTACTGATGCCATAATCATGGCCTGCCTGGTTCCTCCCAGATTCAATAAGTCCTGCTTTGTCAATATCTTCCCATTCTACCTCTCACTTTATGTAATTGTACATGATCCTTGAAGACTAGTCCAAGCAGCTTTTTGGGTTCTTATGACTGAGTTTTGCATTTTGGTGTTCAGAGTATCTGACTTTCAGTTTTCATATAGATTTCATAAGTCTTTATTTTTTTTTTTTTTAAATCCTGAGAGACAAGGCTATACTGAACTACAGAAATAAATGTGTTTGTAAGAGCAGGCTTTTCTGATTTCCTCTTTCTAATTCAGTCATCAGAAAGGTACTTTCTCCGACTTGCTAATGCTCCAAGGATTTTTTTTTTTTTTCCTGCTGGGCCTTTTCAGCTGTTTTGGCCTGTGCCTGAAAGACATTTCACCCTTCACCTCTTTTTGCTGCCTAGCTCTCCTTTAACTTTAACTTTTAGGTATTAGTTTCACTATCACTTCCTTTACAAAACTTTCCCTAGCACTGCCACACTCTAAACCCAACATGCCAAAACTGGGGTAACTTTTTATTCCCATGAACTTCCATAACATATACAACTCTCACTGGCATGTTTCATGCTTTATTCACTGAGGTGAGCTCACTGAGGGGAGGGACTGTGTCTTCTTTGAGCCATTTTTACATCTAGTAAAGAGTCAATAAATACTAGATGAATGAATGGATGAATGAGTCATTTCTGGCCTATTCTGCTTCTAATTGTCCTATTACATAGATCTCATCAAAGGATACTCTCCATGAAGACAAGGAACAATTCTTTTATGATATGTTTGTATCCTTACAGTTTAAGCATATTCCAAATGACAGAGCAGATGCTAATATCAGAATCACAGGTAATTGCATTAAAAATAAAATAAAACGAGAGTCACTTTGTAAGAGTTTTTCAAGCAATACATTGGCCTTATGTACACTTTTTTGTATATATTTTATACTTCAATAAAAGTCTTTAGAAGTAATTTGCAATGCCAGATGAAAAATATTAGATAAAGGAACTGATGCATTAGAAGTAATAATCATTTTTATTAAGTTTCTTGGAAACTGTTATTGAGGCTGAGAAATACATAGGGATAAATTACTGAATGAGTGGGGTTAGAGAATTTTCACAAAGGGAGTAGTCCTGAGAGTAAGAGTAAGTAGGCACAATGAGAGAGGTCAAAAGCAGGCGGGGCAGACGCAGTGAGACTACAGAAATACAAAGGCCAGAAGACAGAGGACCTGGAGGTTACTGCTAAGAATATGGGTTGTTATTTTAATCTGAGAGCTGATAGAAGAGTTGTAAACTATTAAACAAATACTCTGTTTTTAGAATAGAGAATATAGTTTAGATAGTAGCAGTTTGGACTGAATTTTAATAATGAAAAAGAATAAAGAAAGGAGGGGAGAGATGGATAGAAAAAAGAAGGAAGGAAGGGAGGGAAGGAGGAAGAGAAAGGGAGGGAGGAAGCAAGGGAGGGAAAGAGGAAGGAAGGGAAGAAGGAAGGAAGAAAGCGAGGGAGGGACAGAGGGAGGAATGAAGGAGACAGCAAGGCAGAAAGGAGAAGATGGATTTTTAAATCTAAGAAGTAAATCAGTAAGTTTATAGGATATGCAGGGGTACCAAGAATACTGATTCCTATTTTTTTTATGAAGCAGAAAATGAATTTTATTGTTTTTAGTGATATTAATTTTAACAAGAGATTTCTATGTTCTGGGCCTTAGTTCACTAACTAAGGGACCTATGCACTATTTCTCTGATTTTGAGTTCTCTAACCTAATAGTCATGAGCATCTTATTGACTATTAAATTGATTAGTATGTACCTGTTACTCTCAATATAACCATTGTTTTATGGTTCCACTTTAGATGAAAATGTGACTGAATTATTTAGTAGAGCAATAGTTGTTGATATTAAGAATGGTTGATATTGAAATCAATATGATTGAAGGAGAAGGCAATCAATAAATCTTTCTACTTCTACCTGAGATTTTTTTTGCTTTTTTCCTAAGGAATTGCCTTTCTTTAGATGCTACCTGTTCTTCTCATTGTTTTGTATCTAAATGCTTCTTCTTCATTACTATTATTATTGTTATTATTATTAATTTCAAAAAATCATGAAATATTTAAACAGAATATTATTCAGAACTGGATGACATTTTAGATTATTTTAGCTGATATGTGGAAGAAGACCTTAGACCATGAGAAATCCAGGGAAGAATGAAAGCCACAACTAAGTTAGAAACAATGGGGAAAGAGATGGAAATATTCTATTGACTATTAAATAGAAACCAAAAGAGTTAGCAGCATTCATATGAGTGAATTTAATATGACTCCCAGATCTCTAGTTTGTACTGCTGGGTTGGTGGGGGTACTTTTGTATATATTGGATTTGTGTTATCTGTGAGGCAGTCAGCTAAATGTCTAACAGAAAGTTAAGTATAAATATAAACTAATTACCCTAATACAATTGGTAATTTAAAAATAAATATGTATCAGAGAAGTGGCTGCCTAATTCTGCAAAGAAATCAGAGAAGTGGCTGCCTAATTCTGCAAAGAAAGGAATCACTGATATATATATATATATATATATATATATATATATATATGATGCTAATAATGAAGAAGGTAGTGTTTATTTGGTTAAGTAAATTACTCAAGGTCATTTAGCTAGTAAGCTCCAGTCTTTCCTTTAAAAGTAGGTCCATCTGATTACGTTACTCTTTCTATAACAAGTTATTGTCTCTTATTTGTGGCAGAGAGTGTAAGGAGATGAAATAGAAAAGGTGGCAAGAGCAAGACTTTCCTTTAGCAGATACAAAAGCACCATCCACTAAACAAGTACTGAACATCATAAGTGTGCCAGAGTGAATTTAATGTTTGGAATATGACAGCAAACAAGGCGCAGTCTATTTGCTAGCATATCCCAAGGAGCTTAAAGTCCAAAAGAGATGGGTGCATATATAGGTAACTTACCTTTTTGTGAAATCCTTGGGGGAGACTCGGTGTTTGATAATAGCAATCAGAAAAAGAAAAGAGTTGTTTTTTCTTTTGTTATATGGTGTCATCCCCACCTCCAGAAATGCTCTCATCAATTCTTTGATTTCTGGGGGGAAATTACCAAAAGGGAAAAGTACGTTTCTTGTTCATATACTGGAGATATTGGAGGAAATATAGTGGACCGGGCTAGGAAGCTCTTTCAGATCAATTCCTTCCAGACTCTTCCTCTTTCTCTCTTGCCAGAGTGAATACTCAGCTATGTACTGCTGTTCTGTATTTTGAGATATTTTGACACTGAGATGTGTGAGTTGTTTCACATAAAGCTCTTTGACACTTTTAATACCAGTTCTGAAATACATCTTCATTAGCTCTGAACCTGAAAGAAGGTGGGGAAAAAAAGCATTCCAGAGCAAGAATTAGGAAGAGTAAGTGTAAATTCAGCTCATTATTGAGTTTCTACAATAGTCTTGGCATAGCACTAGGTAATGGTAATGAAAGACAAAAGATACATATTTATTGAATAACAGAACTATATTAAGTGCATTCATATTTGTTATACACTTTATTCACAAGAGTCTCCAACCAGGCATTACTAGCCTAATTTTAAAGACGAGGAAATGAAAATATTTGAAGGATGGATAAATTATTTATCTTAGGCATATAGCTAGTGATTTATACCTGTATTTTCTTAAATTCAGAATCTAGGGTATAGGGAGAAAGACTAATCTGTTTTTTTTTTTTTTTAATTAAAATACATTTGAGAAGTTGAAATGGACACTCATGATGTGACATCAAACGCAAAGTGTTTCATGGCAAGTCGATAAATTATATAATTTATTATAAGTGCTCTTGAAATAAAGGGAGTGTGTGTGGGGACCAAGGATTAATGAATGTTGGAGTCAGCAAACAAATTCTTTCTGAGGTTTGAAAATCAAGATAGTACTAGGAAGAAAAGGATTTGGGCAAGCATAGTATGTGGTATCTGCAGTGGTTGGGACATCAAGAGAGAATAAAGAACATTGAGCGTGAAGGTGGCATATTAATGATAGAGAGACTTAGTCCTTAAGCCAAGGGGTGGACTCAAGCACCCAGGATCATGGTGGAATGAAGTTCCACATTCCTCTGTTTTCCAGAAAACTCAGTTCTATATAGAATAATGCTATGATAATCTTGCTGATATAGACACCTTCTACCTCAGCTGTGTTCTGGATCAATGCATGTCAACCATTATCTGATCTAGGACTTTAGGACTTCTGATCATTATATTTCTATAGTATCATTAAGCAACAAACTACCATCCAGTAGGAAGCAGTCCATTCTTTAAAGTAGAGAAAATCAGCTTTGATCGCTGACGCGTTACTGTTACCATTCTTCAATAATTATCTACATGTTTAGAAATGTTTTAGAATGAACTTACCATCCTCACGTTAATTGTTGGTCATGGCAAAGCTTATTTTTTTATTATTGGGATCACACTATGTTTATGGGTCCTGATAAGTTGTTTGCTGTAGATTAATGTAATGTAATTTCACAAGAAGTTACAAATTTTAATTGCAAATTCATTTTAAGATAACTTTAAGAAAAACAAAATACATTTCAGGCAGTATAATGCTCTTAGGGAATAATATTGTCTTCAAAGAAAGTGTCAGGCAAAAAAAATATACATCCGTTTAAATGTAAATGCTAATTGATTATTCACAAGTTGATCATCTATCTCCTAATTCTTACATACTCTCTGCATTGTCAAGTTAATTTTCAGAAACCTGTTTTGATTCAACATTTTATTGAATATCCATCTAATACATTGTTAATGCTAAAGAACTTATCTCACAGATATGTGACGTTGAAAAAAAAAATTGCTGAACTTGCTCAACAAATCTACTGTTGTGGTCCAAATAAGTCTTATTCCATCTTCAGATTTGTTTGACTATCTTTTTAGAATGAACCATTATTTGACTAGTTCTTCTGCCTATTCAAATAAAGCAGAGGGGAGTAGGAACCAAATGAGAACTGGCTTCTGGCTTCCTATGCTCATGGGCAGATGTGCCAAATAAAGTTTTATTCATTGACCTTGGTCAATGCTTTCAGGAGAACATGAAGGACTCCAGTCTTCTAAAGATTATACAAAAGCAGATTTAACTTGCAACTGATACACAACCTTCTTTCTCCTTCATGAAGGACTGTAAAGTGATAGTTACCGGGATTTCATCATGGAGAGAATGAGAACATGAAGGAAAAGGAGGGTTACAACATTATTTTGCATTATCACAATTCACCATGTTATTTTATTTTATTCATTTATTTTTATTAAGTTTATTGGGGTAACATTGGTTAATACAATTATATAATTTTGATGTGTACATTATAATTTGATATCTGTATATTCTATTGTGTGTTTACCACCCAAAGATCAGTTTCTTTCAGCTACCAAATATTTGATCCTCTTTACCCACTTCACCCTTCCCCTCCCCCCACTATATTCAACCCCCTTTAACCATCTACCTACTCCCTCCTCCTCCACCCCCTAACCACTAGTCCATTGTCCATGTCCATGAGTCTCTATTTGTCCTGTTCATTTGTTGCTTTTAGGTTTATATCCCACATATAAGTGATATCATATGATTTTCAAGTTTTTCTGTCTGGCTTATTTCTCTTAGTATGATTATCTCGATGTCCATCCATGTTGTCACAAATGGCAGTATCTCATCTCTTCTTATGGCTGAGTATTATTCCATTGTATATATGTGCCACAGCTTCTTTAGCCAGTCATCTATCATAGGACACTTTGGTTGCTTCCATGTCCTGGCCACTGTGAATAATGCTGCTATGAACATTGGTGTGCAAATATCTTTTTGAATATGGGTTTTCAAGTCTTTGTGGTAAATATGCAGTAGAGGGATTGCTCACCATGTTATTTTAAAAGCACCTCTCTAGTCAATGCACATTTAACAAGTGCACAGGTGGATAGCATAATTCTTGCCAGAGCTAAAGTACAAAATCAAAACGTGAACTCTGCTCTCCATGGCTTTTGTTCTTGCTAGCAATTGATTGGTGCTTACAATTGAGCTGAAATTTAAAATAGAGTAGTTTTGGGCCGGGTAAAAAAAAAGAGGCGTGGATATTGCAATAGTCTCAAGTGAGTAGAGAAGATAGTGGGAGAAATGTTGGTTGAAAAGAGAGCTTTGAATAATACTTTACTGCATCTCAAATGTCATTGTAAGGAGTTATAATTTTATTCTCTAAGTAATAGGGAGACATAAAAATTTTTAAGGCAGTGAGGTAAATCTTCATAACTTTTAAAAATTCAATGTTTATTGAGCATCTATAATGTGTCAGGGCTGAGCTGGGCTCTGTCTGTATAAGATAAATGACATAAAATCCAAGTCTTCAGTGAGCTAATAATCTTGGGTGAAGGAAGTGGTGTATATATACATCCATATCAAAGATTCCAATCTTTCTCCCTCTATACTGTCCCCTCCCCTAATTCTAGCTAGTACACTTCTTTCTTAGATAGATTTTCTTGCCATCTTTCTCCTCACCAATCTAGTCTCCATATAGCAGTTAAAGCTATAAAACTATACTATTTCTCTTGTGCTTAAACACATTGCCATGGCTTTATAGTATACTTTGAATAAAACCCAAATTCCCTGCCCTGTCCTGTCAGGTACCAAAATATTCAGAGCCTGTGAACTACTCCAACCTCAGTCTGGCCACTCTCACTCTTCAACTGTAGCCTTACTGTCCTCTCTCTCATTTCTCAAAAATATCAACCTCTTTTCTGCCTTGAGTTATTTGAACATGCACTACTTTTGCATTGAATTCTGTCTCCTTAATTTGTTGTGCAGTTTCTACTTTTCTGTCCAGCCTAGGTTACGAGTCATAGCCTCAGAGAGCAGTTCCTTAGTTAACCCACAAAGGTCTTCCTACAGCTGTTATTCTCTGTGCCTGAACCCAGTCTACTTCTGTGTGGTTCTCACCCCAATGTATCCTCATGTATTTGTTTGTCTGATGGTTTAATGTTTGTCTGCAACACTCGTTTATGAGGTTTGTTAATTCATGAACCTTTTCTTTTTCATTATCCAATGTTTACTCAAGGTCAAGTACAATGCCAGAAAAAGAGTAGGCACTTATAAATATCTATAAAATGGATTACATAAAAAAAGATCATTTAATGAGAATGGCTTTTTACAAAATAAGAAAACACAGGGCTCTGTTGCTCTATCATTCAAGTTTACTGCTCTATTATTCCCTTTTTCTTATTTTCAATGTTAGGGGAAACTAGAGATCAAAGAAATTTAGAGTTTGCTTCTTATGTAGGTTTGAGAGAAGAGTCTGTGTAGGTTTGAGATAATGCAGCATCTAGAGCAATGCTTCTTATGTAGGTTTGAGATAATGCAGCATCTAGAGCAATGCTACCTAATAAAAATATAACATTAACAGTATATGTAATTGTAACTTTTTAATAGCTATGTCAACAAAAGTAAAATGAAAGAGGATAAATTAATATAAGTTATTTGTTATATACAAATATAATTTCAAGATTAAATCAGTATAAAATTATTGATATATTTTACATTATTTTTCTTATTTAATCTTTCAAATCTAATATGTATTATACACATAATGCATTTCAATTTGTATGTTAAAGTTTCATTGGGAACACTTGATCTGCATCTAAATTTCATAAAATTTACAGTTAAAAAAGTAGATTCACATGGTCGAGTTGTTCCAAGTATACTTTAAAAAGTTTTTCAATAACTTAGGCAACTATCAGTTTTTATATTAAATTAAAATTTCTTAAAATTAATTAAAAATTAATTTCTCAGTCACAAACACTTTTCAAGTGGCTAACTGCTATTGTATTTGACAGCAAGATTTGAGAGAGAAAGGAAAATGTGTATGTATGTGTACTTTTTTTTTTTTGAATTTAAAGAGGGTGGAACATTCTGATAAAAGATGTTTATCTTTCATACAATGAAGAGGCCAGTTTTCTTCTTTGGTAAAATGCCCAGTGGAAGCAATCATGATGATGAGCCATCATTCAAAGAGTTATACTCATTACAAACTAAGACTGCTCTCCTTGAAAAGACAATTGCATACTGATTGATTCACACACCAGATAAGCATTGTCTGAGGCTCTGTTCCCTGAATGCTCTGCTGTTGTCTGCTCAGCCACCACTGAGTGTCACTGTGGGCTGAGAAGCCTGTCCAAAATCAACCAAGAGAACTGCCTGAAATGAGAGAAAAGAATGAAAATGCATAATGATATATTGAATTCTCCTGGGTTTCTTTGCTTCTCTTTTCACTTCTGACACAAGTACTCTTCTAAATCCATAACAAGTACATGAGGAAAATTAAATCAGAGCACAAAGCCACTAAGGAGCAGCCCAGTAGATAAATATCACCTAACTTGATGAACCAGAAGTTGCCATAATAGTCGATGTAGAGTTGATTAACGTCATGAAAAGATTTCCTCTTGTAAAGTTATATTATCAGCATCAAAAATAAGGCCTTGTCTTAATGGCCTTTTCTCCTACTACATGGCTAATATTTTTGTTTCCATTTGATTTTGAAGGATGGGAGCTTTTATTTTTGTTCTTGTTGTTCTTTTTTAATAATAATAATTTCCAAATGATATTGAGATGATGTACATTAAAGAGCATATATATTTTAATTACACAGAATAGAAGCTCAAGAAGTTATACCGTCAGTACAAACATGAATGTATATATTTAATATAGGATAATATATAAGTGACTATTAAGTATAACTCCATACATTTTGCTAGCATTGGTGAATATGGAAAAACAAATTTCATACCTTGCAGTTATTGGTAGATACAAGCAAATATACACTGATTTCAAAAGAAGTAAAATCTTCTAAATTCAAATTTGTAAGTAGTAATTTTTTTTAATGTAGGGACATATATATTGGACACATAATCTTATAATAAAGAAAGCCTGATAGTGGCTATAAGAAATAGTCAGGAATGTTCTTCTAATGACATATTGTTTACAATGAAAACCATAATATTAAAATGAAGCCCCAGTGAAAGTGCCTCTGTAGGCATTGAGATTCAAAGGAATTTTTGTTTCATCAAAACAATTATATCTCCTATTTATTGAATATACATTCCTTAATCTTTTCTCAAATCATTGTTTCACAAAGGCTGACAAAATAGATAGTAAATTTATATTTCTCTTTATTTCCTTTAAAGCTCAGAAGTTAGAGACTTTAAAGGAGTAGGGAGGCTATCAGTCCAAAGCAATCTCACATTAGTGAGACAAGTTGATGCTGAAGCAGAGATACTTCAGATGACAGATATCTGGAAGTGAAGATTGATAGCTGTTACATCTGGTTGAGAATTGTACCTTGTATTCACACTAAAGAATGAGATCAGGTGAATTTCACAAAGCAGAAATAGAGAATTTTGGTCATTTGGAAAGTGTGAAACATCCTCAAGTTCCATCAACTAACTTCTGAACACTTACTATATCCAAAGCAATTGCACAGGCATGAGTTTAATAATCCTAATCACACTTGTGTTAGTAAGGGATAGTTAAATCTATTCTATACAACAAACCAAGAACAAGAAAGGTTGTGATTTATCCAATGTCTCACAGTTGTTAAGTGTTAGAGCCAGGCTTTATTCTTGGATCTGATACTTTACTGTTAACCAATACTCAATTCTAATTCTCTGTATTAATTTACATAACTCCATATGTGAAGGCATTTTCTGTAGTGTTTCTTCTGTTGCCTAAAGTAAGTTTTTAAAAATGGACTAACCTAAGGAAATGGAAATTTCTGTTGATAGGTTATAGGAAAAAAGGCTCCATTTTTTTTATCCTTCTTATCTTGAATGATACCTGAAACTCATCTTACCTAGTTTTCTTAATATTTAGTATTTTAATGTAGAATATGGAGTTAATGATATCTACTTTATAAACATCGTGAAAATTAAACTTAATATATATAAAGCAACTACCAACGCCTAGCTATAAAGAATTCTCAGTAAATGGTAGCTATGATTGTCTTCTGAAATCAATTCTTTACAGTGTCCTAAATTGACATAATATTAAGTCTGAGTACAAATATTTTAATTTAGATGTTATTGATTCCTATTCATAATCAATTTTATTTTACATTTAGAATGCAATAACTACATTTTGCCACAAAGATCTATCTGCCTATCTATTTATCCATCCTCCTCACCCACCTAATTTTTTAAATTCATTTTATAGGGCATTTAGTTCGAGAATTTAACAGTTTGCCAATAAAGGCAAGATTTGTTAAATTGTTTCTTTTTATCTTAGTACCAAGATTAAGAGAATGCTAGAGATGATCACCTTTAAATATGGAGATTAGAAGGAACTGGAGAGTAATGAAGTGGCTACAGGATGCTGTGGAGTGCAGGGAATGGTGGTTCTGGCATGAAACGGAGTGATTTTTCTCACAGGGTTTTAGAGTGCAAGTGGTCAAATAACAAGACAATGAATGGCAAGTGATTAACAATGAAGTCCTCTCCTTGGAAGTGTTCAAGTTCTCACAAAATACATGTATTATCTTAATGCTCAAGGTGCTTGTAATATAGAATACATGATATAAGTAAATATCAATATTTACATTAAATAATGTAAGTTAATATCAATCTGGATCAATAGTATACTGTAGTTTATTTGAGTATCATATATTTACTGTACATGGGAATGGGGAGAGCAGGAAACAGTACAGAAGTTTTGAATAGTTTTCTGCAAAACCTGGTAATTAACATGGTCTCTATAAATGTTAGTTCCCTTCTCCTTACTACTCTGAATCACTCTGTAAAATTCGTGGTAAGATCCTCATTTTTTTAGATGAATAAAATAAAGATCAAAGAAGTTAAAAGATTTTCACTGGGTTATATTATTAACAAGTGATTGAATTTTAATATAAAGCTTTTAGTCCATTTATTTCTATAGCTTATATTCTTTACATTATACTAATGATTTTCAAATAACTTTTAGCTTCACTTTTCAGTTTTCAAATAAAATCTTTCACAGAAGCCCATATATAAAACAGGTAAAATCTGTATTTCTCTGTTTGGTCCATGTGTGAAGGTCTTGGTGGCTGCACCCTTAAACCCCTGTCCCTCACCTCCACATGGCTCCTGATACACATCTGTGGATATTGAGGGTTCTGTGGTTCACAATTTGAAAACCAGGGCATCACACCATATATACTCTCAAACAGATCACGGATCTTGGAGTCCTTTGCTCATATAGCCATGTGGCATGAGATAATCAGATAATATCTTTGCTATAAGAATGTACATTTTAAAACAAAATAGTTGTACAAAATAATGAAAAGAAACCTGCCTAATGGTATATTTGAGATATGGTAAAACTTGAGTTATCATGAGTACAAAGGCTTCTGGTACTTGTCTTTTGGGACAGGGTATAATACTGTAATTTAATGAGCCATTCTTTCTTTAATAGCTTTTTATTCTAAAAAAATTAACTAAACTTCCAAAATATCTTTTTATTTTTCTAAAAATAAATGAGGAAATAGTAGGATATTTTTGTTTTTGCCTGCTCCCCCACAGCCACAAATTGAATTATGGAGATAGCTAATTTTACTGTATACTTTGATTTATAAAATGACACATACTTTTTGCAAGTGGATACACAGCTATTCTGGATGGAGGACAGCTATATCCCAGGCAGCTGCATCCCACTGCTCATCTCTGATCTTCACAGAATTTTTTTGCAGGCTATAGAAAAGGAGAACTCTGAATGCCCTTTGTATCATGAACAAAGGAGACAGCATGGACATCTTCAAACAAGTTCCAAGTATAAATTTATGGGTTGCCCTTTCTCACCTCTGGTTTCTTCCCAGGGTGTTCAAGGCTATTCCCAAAACATAAGCTCTGTTTGCCTCAGTCTATATAATATAGCATCTCTCTAATTACCAGATAACCAATAATGAATTGGAATCTGACTACACATGTCTCTTTGACAAAACACATTTAAGTCAAAGTTGATCAAATCAATTGCAATAAGTATTCACTTTTTATTAAAAGAAACAAACACCGTTATAATATAAAGGGGATCCCATACTGATGTTTTCATAGAGCCATCCCCTTTATCTCTAATGTCTATTTCAACATAAGCAAATCAGTGCTGGTCAATAGGAAGAAAGTACAAAGTTTAATCTATGTATTGATTTTATATATATGTAAAGAGATGGAGGGAAAAAGAAAGGGAAGAAACAAACTATACTGAATGCCTATAATGATTAGGCTTTGTGCTATAATAGCTCAAGAAAATGGAGAATGGGTTATACCAGTAAAAGTACCACAAAAAGTTCCTATCCCTTGTTCCTATCCCGTAGCACCACGTTCCTATCCTTTGTGCCACCATAGAATTCTATGCATACATATATACATACATACATACATACATACATACATACATACATACATACATACATGGTAGTATCTATTATGCTGAATCTTAACTAACATTCTCTTCACATTTCTCAGGCTGTAAGTTCCTCAAGGGCTTACCCACCTATATTAATTAAAAATCTACCATTATGTATTCTGTTACCATGAAATACAGTCAGAAGGGAACTAAATAGAGTTCTTTGACTAACCTCCTGTAGCATATCCTCTTCCTCACCACAAACTACTGTCATTATAGTGGCAGATATATCATTTATATTCCAAACTAAGTCATCTGTACTCATATTAACAATAGTGAATAGTCACTTCCTATACGTAATTACTAAGTTCTTTCCTTAATCGGTGTAGATTTTCATCAGTAAAGATCAAATTGCTTTGCTCTTAACAAAACCTCTTATGGATAAAAATCTATATAAAATCTTCTCTGTTGAAAATCATCCTATATCAAACCATACAAAATTATCTTTAAATTCAAGTTATCAATAAAATACTTCATATTTTAAAAATTATTTAACTATATTATGAATCTAATAAGAATTTAGTGAGTGCATAATATTGTGATTCTGCTAAATATGAGTAAGAATGCAAAACCTAAAAGCTGATGAGAGGCTTATATTCCAGTAAAATAACAATAACAAAATATTGTGATAGTTTATAAAACAGTTGTTTCGAGGACACAGAATAGAGGCAGCTAAATCAGACTAATAAATCTGAAAAGGTCTTGAGGAGGTAAAAGTTGAGTTGAACATAAATTATAGATGGGAATTAAGTAGGTGAAAGAGAGTGAATAAAAATGTTCTAGATAAAGAGAAGTGCGACTGTTTTTGAATGACTAAAAACAGGAATCATTGTTTTAGGGACATGCTATTTTCATCATGAAAGCATACTCTGATAGGGACACTATTGTCTTGGAGTCAGATGTTATCAGTCCTCCATCAATAGCATATATGTTGTGTATTTCTCCCCAGAAGTAGGAATATATTACTCTTAGAAAGTCAAACTCTTGCCTGTCACATATGCATTTCTCAGATATACATAGAAAGGTGTACAATTTGGGGAATGGGAGCAGAGTTATGTTCTGGTTTTTCTTTAGTTCAAGGATATCTTATTGCTATATAAATTCTGCAGGGTGTCTATAATCAAAGGATGTATTGAGCAAGGAGACAATCTCTTCAAAGAAATTATGTGGGTCTAATGCAAAAATAACAATAACAGCATCATAGCCCAAGCGCTTAAAATTCAAAAAGTGAGATACTATCAGCAATATAGGAATTCAAATAAAAAGTGATTTTTGTTTTTTAATTGCTTAATGATTATTGTTTGTAGAATTGTGGAAATAACACAATTGAGACCATGGAGACCAGGTTGTGGGACCTGGCAGAGACACTTAGTCTTGGTGTGATGTTAGATTTATCATTTAACCTCTCTTAGCCTCAGTTTCTTCATCTGGAATGATGCTGACATTTTTATATGGGCCACAGATTTGTGAATGTTAAATACATGGGTCAACACTTGGTAAACTTTAAAGTACAATGCAATCATTAGTTACCAAGGCATAAATGACCATATTCTAGTATTGAGTCAAGAAAGCAACTGTTTTACAGGCCTCTCCATACCTGATATAGATAAGAGAGCTTTGAGGAAGTACATTAAAAATTTTAAAAGATGATAATAATAATAAAAACACTACCTCTGCCACCATAGCAGACTCTCGACAAATCATCACAAATTAAAACATCCTCAGGAAGATGTTATGGACTAGTTTCAAGTCCATTACTCTAATATAAATAAACTAATATAAATCTAGTGTGCTTTATGTAGCAACAAGGTTTTTGAGGTCAGATTGTGTTGTGTTTGAACCACAACTCTATCATGTCTTCTTTTTTCACTCTGGACAATGTGTTTAGCTGCTCGTAGTCTCAGTTCACCAATAAAATGGAAATAATAATGTATCTCTTATTGTGTGTGTATGTGTATATGTGTCAGAGAGAGAGAGGAGAGTGGGTAAGACAATATAAATGTGATTAACACAGCACCAGATGAGTCGGACATGTTAAATTCATCTTAGTTTCTGTCTATCCTAAGCAAATCTCAGAGTATTGACCAAGTCACCTTCCCTTGTTAAGAACAAATTATATTTTAGTTGTCTGAGACATGCCCCTGTCTTAAGTGTAGAAGTAGTATCTTAAAATACTCACAATACTCTTTTACGCAAGTTTAATCAGGACCAATAAAACAATGGGAGCCTTTATAAGGAGAAGGGATATCTCTAAGACCAAGGGAGGATATAAAGGTTCTCAGGAGGGATCCTGATTACACAGTGTGATCATTTGTTTTGAGGTGGCATCGATATTGGAAACATACTTCTCTAGCCCAAGGAAATGAATGAAATAAAAGATGTGTTGGCCTCCAAAATTTTCTCCCACATCCCTGTGTCTCAAGACATAGTCATTTATTTGAAGGGATCAGAGAAGATGTCCTATCTTTGACACAGAGGACAGTTCTTCAGGGAGCTTCCATGCAAGAGCAAGAATGCTCACCTGGGCTCATCCATGCCTTACACTGAATTGGCAGTCTTCCAGCCAGAACCCCAAGTGCCTGGAAGATTTAAAATGGATTGAGTGGCTGATTTTTATTTCCGGAGATTAATATCAATCTTTATAGATTCCTAAGGAGGAGAACTGCTCCTCTACTTATTCTGACTAAATGTCTGAAAATTAAGATTTGGAAGTTTAAAAACAAGGTCTTTAGAGTCACACAGACCTGAGTTTAAATATGGCTCTGCCATATTCTAGTTGTGTGGCCTAAAGGTAGTATTTTAAACTCTGCAAACCTTAATTTCCTTAAGTATTGAATGGACACATCACCTATTTCATGTGACTATGGAGAGAAATGATTGAAAATAGGTACAATATCTACATGAATGCCTGGTCTCTGACAGAAAGTTAGAGTTAAAAAAAAAATGTCTATTTTTATTAATGAAATCACCAAGTAACATTTAAACTCTTCCTATGTGCCTGAGATTGTGTTGCTTACTTCCACGTGCTTGAGATTTTGTTTCTTACTTTTACTTACGTGAAAAGTAAACATTGTGGACTTAATAATTACATAAATTAATAAAACGCATCAATTAATTATTTTGGGCTTCTGCCAGAGTGCAATGCAGTGTTGAAATATCCAGCTTTGGAGGCTGAAAGACTGGGTACATGTTCCTTCTGTACTTATTTTACCAAGTGACTTAAACCTTTCTAAATCTCTGTCTTCTCACCTATAAAATGGGAATGCTATCAGAACCAGCTTCATACCATTGTTATAGATATTTAATATGATGGTCAGTGTACGATGCTTGGCAATATGCCTGACATATGACAGAAATTTAAACAATGGTGTTATGTTATTATGACTGCAATAATTATTGTCATCTTCTTATGTTAGGTAGCATGCTAAGATGCAGGCAGAGAAAGTGATTTATATTCTATAATTATTCCTATGTAATTATTGTGTGATAGAAAAAAAAAAAATCAAAGTCCTGCTGTGAAACAGAGTTATGTTTATGTCTACATGATTTTAGATGGATTTCTATTCATTTTAAATCATTCGTTGAGCCTCAGAATCATTCTCATCGGGATAAAAGTGATAAAATCTGTTACTCTTCTGTGATTTCTATAACCTGTTACCTCACATCTAATAATGGAAAACGGTACCTGTTTATTACCTAACAGTTGCTGTGGGTCAGAATTCTGGCATGGCTTGACTAGATCCTTTGCTTAAGATCTCACATGTCTGAAGTCAAGGTGTTGCCGGGCTGGGCTATTTTCTGGATAGTCGCCAGGGAGAATATGCTTCCCAACTCATTTAGGTTGCTGAGAGTTTTCAGTTCCATGGGTTGTAGGACTGAGGTTGCTTTTTCTTTGCTGGGCTGCCCTTAATCCCTGGGCCTGTTTCTTCTCCTTGCACATGGGCCCTTACATCCCAACCAGATAAAGCTCATTGAATCCTTGGAATCTCTCTGACTTTACCTACCACTGCATTTCCTCTGCTTGCAGCTGGAAAAGAGTCTCTGCTTTTAAGGGGTCATATGTTTAGATTGAATCCATCTGGATAATTGAGGCTACTCTCTCACATTTAAGATCTATAATCCAAATCCACAAAGTCCCTTTGCCATATAGCATAAGATGTTTACACTTTCTAAGGGTTCACACATGGAAATCTTTGGGGGAATATTCTGCCAACTATGAAGAAAAATAGTTACCTTAAAGTGTACCATGATGAGTCAAGATACTATGTGTGAAATTGTTTAACATAATATTAATACATATTAATTTATATTTCCTTCATATTTACCAAAATTACACTTGATTTCTAAAAGATAGCTTCATACTTCAACATGGAAGATAATTTATATAAAAGTGCTTTGAAATTTTAGGAGATCTGTACAAATTGAAGTTTTTACAGTAATTAAATATCTAAAGACATGCCACAAACGCAGTGACTGAATATTGCAATATCTAAGATAGACTACTGCATGTTGATATCCCAAATGGAAAATTGTCAGTGGGAATTACTACATGGAGACCTATGTGACCTAGAGTTTATTTTATTTCAGATTTGCCAATAAAATCAACTAGAAAAATGTATAAATGATTCAGGATTTTTTTTTTTTTTGCTTTACTTTTTTCCTCTCGTGTTGTTTTCCGATTTAGAAATTTTGAAAAATATTTTTTATTTTCTCAGAACAAATACTATATTCACATTCAAAAAATTGTGCCTACATAAAAAAATAAGCAATAATTAATTGATGTGCTTTATTAATTTATGTAATTATTAAGTCCACAATGTTTACACAGCCAGAGTTACAAGTTCAAATACCCAGCAAAGGGGTATTTTACTAAAAGTAAATTTTTAAAAATTTTAATGTCCTAAAGCAAGAGATACTCAATGTATAATTAAAAAAAAAAAAAAAACGAAGAAACTAAAATTTATTATAATTGTTTCACCTACAGCAGAGATAACCACATTTAACAAGAGTTGATTTCGTGATTGTGATCACACTTTTTTTACTTCAAATATCATTTTATTACTTTCTGCATAGTCTCAAAACATTTATGAATATGCTTCATATGATTGCCTAATGTCCCACTGAAAACATTTATCCCAGTAATTTCAATTCAGAATTACTTCCTCGGTGCCAATGATGTGCCTAGCAGTGAGCTGGAAATGGGCTTAGAAAGATGAGAAATGACCATCCTCCCCTGAAAGTGTTGTGTGAGGAAAAAACAAGTAGACAGAGAAAGAAATATACCATGGTTTATTTCCAACAATATCTATTAGATAACAATGTAAATGTGCGTCTCTAACAAGCATTCATTTAAAATTTTCAGATTGTCACTTTATACTCCAAATATGTTACAAGCAGACACACCATTTTTTTCCCCCTGAACTTGCAGCTTTATGGTCAATGTTAATAATTGTTACTAATTTAGCTAGGTTTATTAATGAATATTCAATTATCTTAGGACCTTTAAACAATTCAGGAATTCTGAATCTTCAATTTGTTCTACAATGTCAGGGAGGTAATGACCATAAATAATAATCAGCTCTTTGTGGGTGCTCTAATCTTAATTACTTGTTTGCTTCAGCCCTCATCTAACTGGAATTTTATGATCCAAGAGTAATTTACAGCTATAAATTAAATAATTATCTTAGGTACTGCCAGAGCTACTGGGACTGGTGATGTGAAATCTGATCAGTCTTGTGGAGCTTAATGTCTCCTACGAATTGAAACTAGCTCAGGAATTCATAGCCTGTTTTATTGTCTCCTGCAGACTGGCCATTTAGATCAGGAAAGTGAAAAAAAAAAAAGAAGAAAATGTATTATCTGTCTCAAACCTATGGCAGCCAAGTGAAAAGATTTAGAAAGTCATAAAAATTACTCTAAAAAAAAAGATTATGGAAACAATTTGATCTGGGTGGTTTAGAAGAAATGGACCAGAATAACTCTTGTCCAACAGTTCATAGAAATGTCTGCTTAGTATTGTACCTTTACACAGTTACAGAGGACCATATGTTACTTCAAATCTGCTAACAAACAAAAAATTTTAGTAGCCACTCCCACTCCAACTGCTTTCTTGTATTGTATTTGAATTATTACAGTCACGAAGAGAAAAGCAATGTGATAACATTTATTATAGAGATATATGCAAGGTACAAGGCAAGCACAGAAGAAAGAGAAATGCCATGTTATTTAAGAGGTTGGAGAGGTCTTAGAGGCTACTTGTAGGCAAAATTCTCTTTTTTGAGAATAAACCAAGGCTCAGAGTGATTGTGGCTTGCCCCAAGTGACACTGCTCAGGTGATAACACCTGGCTTTGTAATTGAATTCTCGATGCTATTTTCACTTGACTTTTCTTCTCTTCACTCTCTGTGCAACTTAGCTGAAAACTTTATATTTCTTCCCCTAAGAAGAGTTTTCTCAGCTGCCAATATCTATCCTTTGATCAAGAGGGAAGCTTGCTCCATATTCTTTGACCTTTCAGCCTATAATCATTCATTGCTTTATCATGCATTTCTTATCCTATTAGATGATAGAGATAGCTATAAAGGACAGTATCCTTTGTCTGATGGAACCACTTAACTACTAGGGAATACAATAATAAACAAATAAACTAATAAAGTAAATGAGTGCATATGCTAATACGTTCTGTGAGGAAACTAACTAGACACTGAACTATGGGGGATAATGTTAGATAGTATGTAGGAGATGCTTTAGAGAGTATGGCCAGGGAAGGCCTCTGGCAGGAGGTGGCCTTGCAAGAGATGGCAAGCAAGGTGAAACTCAAAGGATGAGAGGAAAGGCTGGCTATATATTATACTTTTGTCTCCTCATATTTACTGCACCACCTCTAGCATTCGCCATAAATGGGATACTGTGGAAGTCCCAAAGTGGGACCTTTTTCTGTCTTAACACCAAACCTGCAAAATTCCAGACAGCTGCAATGATCTTTTTCTCCTACCATCATAAGACCATGAAATGGGGGTTTCCCTGTTCTCTAACTATGTCACAGATAAAGGATAACATTGTTAACATACAAAAACTTGTTGATGTGTATGTTCTGTCCTACTCTGTCTAATCTAACACAATGTTGACCCCAATCCATTCCTCAGTGCATGCCTACTGTTCTCAATGGCCTTCCACTTGTTCTCTATTCGAGAAACATATACTAAGCACCTTCAATGTGTCTGAGACTGTGTTATGTGAGGTACTTGAGATTCAGTGATAAGGAAGACAGACCAAAGCCTTACTCTCTAGGATCTAGCATCAACCGTGAATGTCCATGTCTTAGGTCTTCCCTTGTTTACTAATGAGAAGTGACTCACTTATTATGGACTTTATCCCTGCTGTTTTCAAAATATGAAACCTAGTGATTATAATCATTGATGACTCACTCTTCTGTTGGGTTCAGTTTTCTAATTCTTGAAAAGGAAGAGATAAAGAGCATTATCCCTCCCATTAGAGTTTTGGGGCAGAATTAGATGAGACTCATAAATATGGAAGTGCTGATAAGCTACAAATAGTTATGCAAAAATGGTATGACACTTCTGTAT
>NW_011888999.1:840144-857144 GCF_000151845.1 Pteropus vampyrus | reverse complement strand
TTAGAGTTTTGGGGCAGAATTAGATGAGACTCATAAATATGGAAGTGCTGATAAGCTACAAATAGTTATGCAAAAATGGTATGACACTTCTGTATAATGTAGTGGCAGTGACTACTGTTCTTTGTTCATACTCATATGAAATAATTGATCATCATTATCGCTGCCAAATATTTACTGTATGCTCACTACAGCCAAGCATTGTGTGTGGCTTCCTCTCCAATGGATCAGAGAGTGTGTTTTTATAGACTGTGTTTCTCAGACTCTTCAGTGGAAACAGAATAATATATTCTGTATTATCAAATCCCCCTAAGTTTGCTAAAGCAATCAGAACCACTAGAATTACAGAGACAGAACATTCTGGGTTTAAGTATTTGTTTTATTATATCCTAGATAGACATATGTTTTATGTTTTATTTCTCCTTTGTAAATTGTTTCTACAAAAGTAGATTAGGAAGAACTTCCCAATTTTTTTCTTTTTTCTATTTTTTTTTTTTTTTTGCCTGGGTAAATAATGTATCTTGGGGTTTAGTGTTCTTTCTGAGAAAAAAAAAATTAGATTCTTTCCAATAAGAGGAAACTAGATTACACTGGGGTGTATGTCAGTAAAGTTTAACCTTTATTGACAAGGATTCTATATCACTGTTTACAATTCTTGCTCACTTCTCTCGAGAAGGCCTAAAGAGAAATCAAATGCAAAGTGACATAGAGAAGTAGTCTCTACATCTCAAGCATATTACAAAGCTTGCAATATTGCTTTATTTCAACATTCAAAAACGATACTAAGACTCAATAAAACTTTCTATCAATGAAGCCAATTGTTGAACTGATCAACTAAAGTTGCAAAATCTCGTATAAAATAAACAAATCTCATTTTCCGGAGCAAATTACTTTTTCTAAGCCTTCCCCAGAATTGACCATTATTAAATTTACTATTCAGTGTCCTAAAAAAAAAAAAAAACCTCAAAAACACACATGGCAAGCAAAATGTTCCTAGCTTGAGTGGAGTTACAAATAGAAGTTTGAAACAGTTTCTTATTCAGCCTAAAGATTTCTGCTAGATAAGGCTAATTAAATTGAAAGTAGAAACTTTGCACATTTGATTTGTGTATGGATTAGCATGAAAATATATTAATTCAATTAGCTTTCTAGATTTTCAAAAATGATTTGTTTTTTGGTTCTAATTTATAATAATTATGACAAATGTTTATGGATAACCTTGCTTATGCTCTCCTTGGTAATTACCACAGCCAAGAACGGACAAACAAGAGATGACAAACCTTCTAACTAAATTTTATCACTGAAATATGATTCATATCTCCTCTGTTTGACTGGCCTTGTTCTGGTCTTTTAAAATTTTGTATATACTCTTGTTATGACTCTTAATTGGACTCCTTTGTTAGGATTTCTGTCTTTTACTTTGTCCTATGCAGTGTTGTCACATCCATCTTAATAAAACACAGAGTACAGTGTCAACTCCTTAGCATGGGGGCAAGATCCTCAATAATCTAGTCCTGATCCAGTCCACTAATCTCCTTCATTCACCCATTCCTAGACTAATGACATACTCTATTCCTCACACATTCACATGTTCCTGCTTATCTGCCTTTGCTTGCATTGTCTAGAATGACACTGACATTTTCTTCATCTCTCATCTTCATCTGTAATCTCTGATTATAGGCATTTGAATAGACAGAGTGCTCTATGAATGTTGAATAATACTAAGAACCTTTAGAATAAAACTCATATGGCATATACATCACTCTAAACTTGTTTACTTTTTTCTTATTCCTTATTCCTTGACGATATTTAATATGCAAAACCATGTCCATCTTGCTAACTTTTTTCTTTTTCAAAAATTTTATTAAATTTATTGGGATGACAGTGGTTAATAAAATTATATAGATTTCAAGTGTAGAATTCTATAATAAATCATCTATATATTACATTGTGTGTTCACCACCCAAGTCAAATCTCCTCCTGTCACCATATATTTGACCCTCTTTACCCTTTTCCACCTCCCCACCCTTAACCCCATTTTCCCTCTGGAAACCACCATACTGTTTTCCACATCTATGAGTTTTTGTTTCTGTGTTTGTCTTGTTTGTTCACTTGTTGCTTTTAGTTTTATATCTCATATAAAAATGGAATCTTATGGTCTTGACTTTTTCTATTTGACTTATTTTGCTAGAGGAGTTGGCATGATGCACTGGTGGTAAAGCTGCCATTTACATTGTCATGGCACCTTGCAGTTTTCTAAAACCATTATTTAACATGACCCTGACTAAAGGCCATTGAAGCAAGCAAGTGAAGATTCTTTGTTGTATTTCTTTTTAGTTTATTTTAGTAAATCTTTATTGAGTAACAACTATGTTCCAGACATTAGCTAGACATGGGTGATGCAGGGATAGAAAACTAGAAATTTTACTTTACTCCATTGCATTATCTTTCTCCCCAAATAATTATTCCATCTACCCAGAGGCAGAAAATCAGTAAGCAATTTTTTTTATTGTAAAAGTGAACATTTTCCAGTGACAATCAGGATTATATTAAGAAAAAAAAAAACAGAACTTGAACCTTGTTGGCACTTATCTACTGCCATATGATTATTTAGACAATTTTAGGAATGTATTAATTAAACTTAATATCAAATTTGAGGTGGTTTTGGTATTTAAGGAATAAATTTTAGACTCATTGTCAAGAAGTCTTCATGAAGGAACAACTCTTCAGTCTGAAAGCTTAGATTATTAAGTAAAATAAATATTTCTAATTGTGTAAATAATACTTTATACATAAATTATTTCTTACTGAACCCTGATTGAATATGTGTCAATTAATATGTAATATGTACATTTTACATTGTATAACAAAATTACATTATGTATACTATATGATATATATTTTTCCCTCAGTATTTAGTTGTTGCTATTGTTCTGTTAAAAAAATAATTTAATGTAGATCCCTGACCATGAAGGAATAGCAAAAAACACAGGGGTGAAAATTTGCAGTATACAGTTCACAAACAGAATAAACCATCTGTGGATAATTGAGGAACGGTTATATCAGACATGGTGAACATCTGTTGGGAGCACAGATGTTAACTGCTATTTGGAGAAGACAGCATATTAATTCATAGCAATTATTTCCAATAGTTGGAAGACTTCAATTTGACAAGACACATTTGTTTTCTTTTACCTTTTTTTTTTTTTTTTTAAGTCAGAAGGTATTCTATGGAAATATGTAAACAATTCATTGTGGAAAATGACAGGCTCATCATTTAGAGCTCTGACATGTCAGCGATATGAAAGATCTGAGAGCAGTCAGACTATCCCATCCTCACTTAGCTAGTCCTTAGCTAATATATGAATGTGAAATAGCACAAACTATTTAAAAAGTTGGTAGTAATAATAATAATAAACAACTAACCATTACATAGTGATTACTCTTGTTTTACATAGATTAACATATTTTATCCTCACAGCATCTATATGAGTTAGGTTGTATTATAATCTCTGTTTTATAAATGAGGGGGACTGAAGGACAGATAGTTAAGTGGAACAGACGGTACCTGGTGGAGCTAGGGATCAATTCAGGCAGTCTGGCCTTAGGAGCCTGTGCTCTTAACCACTAAGCTGTAACTTGATATACATATATGCATGCATGTGTATGTAGTGGGTTACGAATATTTAGATATAATATGTGTATGTCTATGTGTATAAATCATATACAATTGTGATATGTTCTCCTTTGCACATCTTCTGAGTACTTTTCCTAAAATGTGGCATCAGACTTTGATAAATATAAATAATAATCCATCTATTTATTCAGTTATTTATATATTATTTGAATAATATGCAACCTGTATTGTTGGTGTATAAATGCATCAGTAAAAGAAAAAATCAATAAATGCCAGAGTATAAGAATTAAAAATATGACTAAATTCAGAGTGAATTAATGAATTAATTCATAATTCAAAAAATGTTTATTGAGTATTAACTTTAGCTCAAAGAAAAAAAAAAGAAGAAAAAGGAAAGAAGCCCCTGATTTCATGAAGTTCAGTATAGCAGTTTGAAAGACAAAGGACAAGAATTACCCAAGTCCAGTAGAATGTTACAACAAAAAACTGGAGTGAGAAGAGATTTATCCATCAACAGTGCTACTCAAGTCTAGCTGCATATTAAAATCAACCAGAAAACTTTTTTAAAAGATCCATTGCAAGTGTCTTGTTCTAGAGAAATTTAATTCAAAATATGAGGGCTAAAACCTGGGCATCTGAAACAGTCCTAGATGAATCTAATGGGCAACCACCATATGTGAGAACCACTGGTCAGACAAACGGAGATTATCTAGAAAGCTTTTGTAGAGGAGGCAATAGTCTGGTTGAGTCTTGATAGATCACTAGAATAAAGTGGGGGTTATGGATAAATATGGGCACAGAGCAACAGGAGAGAGGGTGGAAAGAGAAGAAGAGGCAAGGAATAGAACTACTACATACAGAAAGACTTCTTGGCAGAAGAGTTTCATGGCTTACTCTGTTTCTGCAGCCTTCTGAGCCTAGGGAACATTTGTCTCTTGTGCTATCTGCCTTTGCTCCCTTGTCAGACGGGGATTAAAGTACTCAGCCAGGCATTTGGTTTTCTGGACTTATTTAGGATAATGGCCTTTATTGATTGTGGTTCTCTGCCTGCAGGCCTCCTAGGACATTTCAGCTTCAACTTTGACTTCAGACTCATACTTCTCTAAATAGCTTCTAAATGGATTTTAAAATGTTCTATCTAAATTACTTAAAGGCTTACCTCAGCCACCCCATCAATTTCTAGAGATTGAGCTCTTGCCAACAATCAAGATTTTGTAGCACTTTGCAAGCCATGTAAAAGCTACAGCCCTTGCCCTAAGAAGTTTACCTCTGTGAAGGAGGTGTGACTGGGTACTTAAAAATACATAAAATGCTATGATTTGGAATTGGACCTAGAAATGCTGACTCTTTTCCTGTCTGTTAGAGCTATTAACTACTTTACTGTGCATTTCATACCATTCCAGTGTGACAATATGGTAGCTATAACATCTTGGGGTGCTTATACGAAGAATTCTGTACAGTGTTTTCAAAATCATCTGAAAAAGGTCATTAGATATTTTGACTGTTGCCTTTGTTGAATAATAACAATAGCTGATGATTCTAGTAGCTAGCACTGCTGAGCATATACTATGTGCTAGTCAATAGTCTTAGCATTTTTTATTTTTATCTATAGATAAAAATAAATTCATATCATAAAGAAGTTATGATATGAATTGTTCAAGGCCTCTAGGCTTTAAGGGGCAAATCTGGGATACAAATCCAAGAATTCTGGATTCACAGCCTGTGTGCTTAATCTAAAACAGACATGATTTGTGACTTGGTTTTCACACCCTTAAAATTTTGACATAAATAAATAAGAATATTTTGCAGAGCGTTTACCAGAGTCTATGAAACATAGTAAATAGTTAATACATATTAGGAATTACACTAATTATAATATTTCCTAAATATTTAAAAAGGAGATGAAATTAACATTTGAGTAAGCTACCATGTTTCATGTTTTTGAGTTCTACAACCATTATTTCATTAATACTCATAAAAACTCTGAATTGCATATATAACCAGGCTCATTTGAATAGGTGTAGCATTGGGAACTCAAAAACAGTTAAGTAATTAGTCTTAAGTTACACAACGAAAAGTGATAGAACCCGATTTGGCACCAAGGTTAATTCATGATTTGTCCTAAGAAATGGCCTTCCTTCTGACAGCTGGATGATGAGTCCCCTCATTTATACTGGCATAGTTAGGAGGTCTTTCTGATACATAATTCAAATATGTCATTATGTCTATAACATACAACAAGAATATTTACTTAATACATAGTAAAGGAGCAATTGAAATAATAACATCAAAATTAACTAGTTAAACTAAATATTTTCCCAAGGTTACAAAAGGAGGTACATGTGAGTGTAATTTTAGACCTAGGAAATTTAAAAATAAAATGTTACAAAGAAAATGAGGATATTGATGACACTCCAACACAGACAGATCAATTACATAGAATACAAACAACAGTTTATCAGTAAAGATACACGGTTAAAAGGGGAAGTCTTGATATGAGTGCTTAAATGCTATAGCACTCATTGTCTAACCAGACATCTGTTTACTTGCTGAGACTGGACTTGGTGATGTTTCCAGAGCTATAAATTTGTGAGATTGTGTGTGTGCGTGGTGTGTGTGTGTGTGTGTGTGTGTGTGTGTGTGTGTGTGTATACATACATATATACATATGCGTACAGATACATATATAGGTTATATATATATCTATATGTGTATATATGTATGTATACATACATATCTATGTTAGGTATGAGATCTCATCTCATGTCTTTGCTTCTTCTACAGTTTTCCATAGCCTCTAAAGAAATAAAGATTTAAAGTAAGTCCTACAATTTGGAAAAGAAAGATAACTTTCTCTCTTTCAATACTATTTCATGAAAATTAAGAGTAACAACAAAGACTTCCCTTCTGTCTGTTTGTATGTTATAACGCATTCTGCTGAGTGTCCCAGACACAGACCATGACACACATAAGCCAGGTTGTAATATATGTGCATTTATTATGCCTTCTGATGTGACTCCAGCCCTTTCTCTTGTGATATTCTTTCTTCAACTACAAATAAGTGAAAATGATATTACTATAAAAATCATCCTAAATATCTTTAGATTTATTTACTGGTTTATTTTTATTCATTTACAAGCACTAGTACTTAGTAATGTCTAGTAAATGCCTGTTATAATGGTTGATGTTACTCAGGACCATACAATTATTAGTAAAACATGTCTTGTAGTTAGCTTCAGAATTGTGCAATGGCAAAGTGTCATGTTTCTTTGAAAACCAAACCTGGTTTATTTTTAAAATTGATGAGTTTGATGTCATGGTTGGCTTTCTTTGTATTTATTTGGTTGGTTGCTTGGTTCTTTAGATTTGGTTTATAATTTGTGTGGAGTGGATACTTTTCTTTTGATTTTAATGTGCATTCCTACTCTTATTCCTGGAAGATTTTGATCAGAAAAAACAAGTACCTCAAATTTGTATTTGTAAAAATGTCCTTTGGTCATTATGATGTGCATCCAGGTACCAACTCCAGACACAAGTTAATATTTTTTGCTACAAAATATCATAAATGACTCTTCTCAACCATTCCCTCTGTCTGTATAATAGCATCTTCTTCCATTACACAATAAGCAATAAAAACAAGAGGTTTCCAGTACTCAGAAACTTCATTTCATACTTGCTTTTATAAAAGATGAGAACAGTTACACAAAAATGGTTCAATCGTTTTTAAAGTGTCAGGTCTTTGCTCTCTCAGGATCCTTTACCACACAAGAACATTCATATTTCTTCTATTTCCCCTAATAATAATACTAAAAAATAAAATAAAACAAAATGAAAAAGACTATGTCCCTACTCTTTTGCCAAATTTAATTCATAACAGTCAGCACTAATTTAGGCCTAAGGTCCCTAGGAAAGATAACAGATGCCTAGACATTTTTCCCCTTCTATATTTGATTTTCTCATGTGCTATCAAGGTTTTCTAAATCTATTTAGTCCAGATTTCAGCCTCAGGCATCTTTAAATGTGTTAGTTTAATATTTTGTCATCTCTTCATTGCATTCTTCATAGAGAAGAGATGGTTTTATATTGAGAAACCACAATAAAGTTTTTCCTGACAAGGACAAGATTGACTTTGGGAACCTCTATCAAGCACACAAAATTGATTTTTTCATTTTGTCCTGAAATCACAAAATGCTTGGTGAAATATATCTGCAGAATCTCCCATTTAGGGGTATTGGTGTGAAGGGGATGTTTACAGTGTTTCCCTTCCTATACTTCAATCTGTGAGATAGAAAAAAATATACAAATTAGGAAATTGTCATGTTTACAGTATAGAAAGTCCAGGAAGATAATACCAAAACTAGATCTGAGAAGTCACTAAGGATGAAATCACTGAGCTCTCTCATCTCAGAGAAGTCACTTGCACTTCCCAAGCTTCAATTTTCCCTCTGTAAAATGGACATAATAGTATGTTATAGATTGTTGAGGAGGTTTACTAAGGTACAGAATATTATCAAAATATAATTTTCAATAATAAAATCAAGACTCATACAAATATAGGAAGAAAATGTGTTAACAATTAATTAAATCATTAATAAGAAAACTAGAAAGATGATAAAACTAGTACCAACACCAGTTGAAGAACTGTGTATTTACATGAGGTTTGTTACATAAAATGTTAGGATAAGATTTTAGATTATATGTAAAAATGGTTGATGTTACTCAGGACCATACAATTATAACCTTTGGCTTACCTTTTCTAATTGACATAAGTCTGTAAGTTAACATATAGCTCCACACTGCCTGAACTCAAATAGTAAATAAGATGCAAGTATATTATCTTAAAGTTGTACTTCTCCAAGAGTGGTCCCAGGACCGCTGGGAGTCCCTAAGGCCCTTTCAGAAGGCCTACAAAATCAAAATTATTTTCATAAAAATACTGGGTTTTTATTTGCCTTTTTCACTCTCATTCACTCATGAATGGAATTTTCCAGAGGCTACATGATGTATTATATTGTAACAGATTGCATGTAGAAACAGAAATGAGACTGCAGCTGTCTTCTCAAGCCAGACTTTAATGAGATTTGTAAAAATATAAAGCAATGCTACTGTTTTTACAAATTTTTCATTTGTTTTGGAAAATGTATTTTCTTTATAAAAAAATGTAATTTACATTAGCATGCAATGGGTTTATTATAGTTATGTTAAAATTAACAACTAAGCATTTTAAAAATTATCAGTTTAGATTTCTAGTTATGGTAAAAATCAATGTATGCAGCATACCTAATGCAAACCTCTGTAGGATTGACATCAACTTTAAGAGTAAAAAGGTCCTGAGACCAAAAGTGTTTGAAAACTGCTACCCTAGTGAATTAAATGAAATTGGTTAGACATGTTAAATAATGTAACAGTATAACATTCAAAGGATATGTTTTACTCTCTTTTGCCTGAATTCCTCATTTTGGAAAAAATTTATAAACAGAGTTCAGGGTATAATGAAATGTCTGTTATAAGAATAGAATCTCAATATTATTCCCCTTCCACCTCTTATTCTTTTTCTACCTCTTGCTGGTGGAAAGGTCTATTTATAAGCTGACCATTATTCTGAGTCTAAAGTAGGATAATATAGGGGAAACTCCTTCTTTGTTTAGAGCACTCCAGTCTCACCCAGTTACCTGATAGTGATAGCTAATTTCAGGCTCCTGAGAAGAGAACCCCTATAGCCTTTGCATCACTGAAAATTTACACGCAATGCTTAAGAAACAGCCAATTCCATGGAGTCTTCTACTTCCTCATACAACAAACATTTCTTAGATGCTGACTACCTATGGGTCATTTCGCTAGACAGTATGAATGTGGAGAAGCAGAAGGCCTAGACCTGGATTAAGTAGTTCACCAGATAATAAGAGCAGCCATTCCAAGAAAACCTTTAAGATACCAATCTGTCACTCTTGGTGTGACTCCTTCAGTGGACTCCCATTGCCTACGGTTCTACATAGCCTGCCCTTATTTACTTCCTGGGTTCTCAACTTCAAAGTCACTCCCTCTAGAAACTCAAGTAACATCTCAGACTAGGTTACACCTTCCATTTATCTACTCTTACAGCACCCTGTACTTTGTGGCTCATAGGGCAATTGTATTCTGTTAAATATTTGTGTAAATTTTTGCTTTATAATTCTGACTTTCTGTCAGTGATTTCAGTGAGGGCAGATAGTCTGTTTGGTTCACTACTGTAGCCTTCCATGGTATGTTTCTGTTGAGTGAATAAGAAAGCAGAAGTCAACTTGAATGGAGTAGGGTAAGAGAATAGGTGGAGCGAGCTAAAATAAAAATAAAAAGATAAATAATGAAATGTAAGTGACTTATTGTTCCTGGAGCTTGGGGTATTTAATATGGGGAAGAGGATAAGAAATATAGTTTTGTTTCATCCGTCTAAAGTCATTAATTTATTCCATTAATGCATTTGATTTCTCAATCACTAACCATTTATCTAGTAGCCATTACATGTGAAGGAATTTTAAGTAACAAAGTGACTTATGAATTCTGATAAATAAGTAAAATCTCTTGTAAATGAGAGTTGATATTTCAGTTAAGGATATAAAATATATAATTTTGAAGTGATTACATAGCAATTACAATGTAAAAATATAAAGCAGGGCTTGAAAATCTCATAAACTTTATATAAATCTGAAAAAAATGTATATGAAAAGCTAGCGGTATTTCTTCTCAGCAAAGGTGGTATTTTATTGAGTTCCTATGTCTGATGCCTAACACAATACCTGGCATGAAGTCAATGCTGTTGAAATGTGTCCACTTTCAAATTATGTAATGAATAAATGAAATTCTAAAAAGGGATGAAGATTAAAGCAAAGTTTTTGATGTAGTCATCATCATCATAGTTATTATTATCATCATCTTTATCTTCATTATCACATTGGCTAGATTTGTTGAATTTTATATGTGCACTAGGTACTAAACATTGCGTTATGCAATTTGCATGTATTATCTCAAATTATCTTCACAATCCTTCAAGGTGAGAATACTTTCTCATTTTCAGATGAAGAAAGTTATGTTCAAGAAGTTACTTTTTAAGGTTGACAGAAGGATTTAGAGTTTGTAACAAAACTGATTTGTCTGAGAGCAATGTCTGTCCTATATTCACTAAACCATGTTATAAAAAAAAGATGTTGTATCTTAGCTATACAAGCTAATTGGTTAAAAGAAAAGCTACAAATGAATTAGAACAAGGTAAATATATATTAGAAAGAGTAAAGCACAGGTATAGTTCTCAGACATGCAATCTCCATCACTCTAATGAAACTCAATTTTTAATCATCATAATAACATTGTAATGTAATTAAAGATGTTAATTAATTTTAAGCACATATATCAACATGTGGCCATTCTTTGGGGAAATGTTTTATTTTTTATATGTTAGATATCACAGATCAGGTTCTGACCATTTGAATAGGCTACTATATTTGTAATTCACATTTTTTCCATATGCTAATCAAATAATTTTATGGAAAAAAATCACTGTTTCTTTATTGGACTTTAAAAAAGCAAATGTAAATCTTCTACCATAAATTTTTACATAATGAACATTAGCATTTGGGGTTATTATTACTTATCATCTGTTTTTAATAAGTGAAACACTAATTTAACAAAGGGATCATACTCCAGCCTGTCAAGAGACGTAAATACACTCTCTATTGTCATGTTAATGTAGTAGTGATTTATATTTCATCTATTAAACTACATAAAAAAATAGAGAGTTAAAATAAATTTCTTTATTCCCTATCACTGAATCCTCCTATACATGTCATTAAAATTAAGTATGGAAGGAAATTCAGAACTATATCAGAAATTGAGTTCAATTAGGGACTCATTATGAAGAAACAGTGAAATTGATTTGCAACTGTATCTTTTGGGGCTTATATTTTCTAATGTTAATAATAAAATCTTAAATCTGACAAGGAGAGCCATTAAAGCACTTCACATGAAGGGTTATTCATTACTTCACAAGTGTATTATCTGGAACTAATTCCCTTCTGCTACCAAAATTTGTCATGTCCAAGAGATTAATGATATTGAATATAAACTAGTTGGCTGACATTAGTTTCCATGATCTACATTCTCAGTAGATTTATATGTCATAGTATTGTTCTTTTATGCCTTAAAAAGTTCTCCTAAAAAGCAGGTATTACCTTTAGAAGGTTGGTGCTGTCTGTCTATTGTGTAATCCGGTTCAATGTGATGCTATGGAGGTTTGTATGATTTGTTGTGCTCTTGCAGACAATTCAGGATAATCTAACTATTTTCAAACCAGTTGATCATTCATCTTAGTGACATCTGCAAAGTCTCTTTTGCCATGTAAGGAAACAACCATGGAAGTAACACTAGGGTGGCAAAGATCTTAGGGCCAAAATTCTGTCTCCCACAACCAGAAATTAGAAACTGTAGCTCAGGGTTGGAGAGAAATAAGTTTAGAGAACATGAAACTTGAATTTCACACAGTAAGAAGTAATGTCTGTAATTCATTAAGCCACAATGTGGTCTTGATTAAAAATAGAGGCTTTTAAAGTTTCTATATAATCTTGAAGGACATATATGTAATGTGTGGGTAAATAAAGGGGAGGATTACATTTGGAGGCATTTATGATATTTGAGGCTGATGTCTATTCACACTCAGTGGCAGGATGCCCAGCTAGAAGCTGGCAGGATCATGAGTATGAAATATGTGGCCAGGATTAGGCTTTTATGTAGTATATGTTTTGTCTCTCTCAAATATTTGAAAATAATGTTAGTGTTAATTCTTCAGTTCACGCAGCTCATACCATTAAAAAAGTAATTGAAAGACTAAATCTTTTCATGCATGAAGTGCCTTTAAAAAAAATGTAGAAAAGAACTGCTGAGTTGTAGGTTTACCTGCATTTTATTCAATCTGACAACTGCAAAAGGTGTAAAAGAGTCTCTGAATTTTGATTAAACTGTATATGCTTTTGAATTATTATTATCATCAATTGAGATTGTTGACAATGTACTTAGTACTAGATAAGACACTGGAGACATAACTTCTGCCCGAGTGTTTTTAAATCCACATTGCATTAAGTGCATGCTGTGTAAAATGTAATTCATCTCAACTTGACCAAACTTTTTCATTAAAATTATATTTATGGTATTGGACAAAGAGATACTTACGCTTTAAAGTAAAATAGTCCAGTGTGCTTTATTAAAGCATTTTGAAAATAAAGCCAGTCTCCTTCTTATAGAGTGAAACTATTTTACAGATGGCAATCTTGATTCTATATAGTCATTTTTGAAAGAATTTACTCGTAGGAATAAAAGAACTACAAATTAAAGATGAGATACTAAAACCTATCAGAATATTTTAAAAATTATAATATGTTAAATAGTATATTTAATAATGTAGCAGACATATTTATTTTTATGTTTAATATTTGTGTTAACATTTAATAAAATAAAATAATTTAATATAAGTATATAACATGCATATATAGTATAAAGATACCATAAGTATAATAATTTTAAATATTCATATTTAATATTACCAAATGGTGGTAAAGATGTACAGCAACTGTAACTCTCACTTGTCTCATAGAGTGTAAAATGGTGCAATCAATTTGGAGAATTGTTTGGCACTATTTATTAAAACTGACCAATGATATTACTCCTAGGTATACTTCTGACTAATTAAAATACATACAGATGCCAAAAGAAATTACAAATATGATCATAGCAGCACTATTTCCAATAGCCAAACACTACAGCAATCCAGTGCCTATCAGTAGTAGAATGGATAATATGTATTAATGAAATGAAGACAACAAAAATGAATAAACAAAATATTTTTAAATTTAATAAGAAGAATGTCACAAAGTTGAACGACGAAGTAAAACATAAAATCATATATTCAGTATTATTTATTTTTATAAAATTCTAATATAGGAAAAAATATTATGTGGGTAAGCAAATGACAAATGTTGAAAGAATGGTTATCTTTGGCCATGGGTTTTGACTAGCAGGGGGGATACAGAAGTGCTTCTGAAGAGCTACATGCACAGACACACACATATGCACACAGTTGGCCCTCTGTGTCCCTTAGTTTTGAATCTGGAAATTTAACCAATCTCAGATCAAAAATGGCATTTTTGATCTTCTATTGGGAATCTGTGGATATGGAGGGCTGACAGTATGTATTGTTCTAGGCCATTTTATATAAGGAACAAGAGCATTTGTGGATTTGGGTATCTGAGGGGAGTCCTGGAACCAATGAACCAATGTGTGTGTGTGTGTGTGTGTGTGTGTGTGTGTGTGTGTGTGTGTGTATTTTTTCTAGTACATGATGCTACATATGATCTATATATAAGAAAATAAAATATGAATAGATGTCATGAGGATGTAAAGTACAGCATAGGGACTGTAGTCAATACTTTTGTAGTAAATATGTAACTATGTATGGTGTCAGATGAGTACCAGACTTATTGAGGTGATCACTTCAACTTAGATAAATGTCTAATCACTATGTTATACACCTGTATCGATATAATATTGTATGTCAACTGTATTAAAAAATTTATAAAAGATGAGTGGATGGATGGAGGGTGGACGAATGGTTGGAGAGAGATTAAAATGTAGACATAGACACTATCAGGGTGAGTTCGAAGAGGCTATAATTCAGATACCTTTTGAGTTTTTGAAACCAGTCCATTTATTCTACTTTTCTTTCTCTTTTCTCTGTCTCTGTCTCTGTCTCTGTCTCTCTCTCTTTCATTCATTCAATAAATAAATCTATCAATTAATCAAAAATTTATTTTTACTATATGACAAACATGGTGGTAGGATAAGTGATAAACAAAATAGGCAAGAATCTGTTCTCATGAACATTACTAATAGTATGGTGGGAAAGACATACAATAAAATAGTAAATAAAAAACAAGGAAATCACATTATTTATGAGGCTAAACATCAAAATAAAGTGATGAGATAAAGTGTATTTAGGTAAGGCCAATTGACAGAAGACTACTTCAAAGAGATTGCATCTGAACTAGTATCCAAAGGATGAGAATGAACCAGTATTCCCAGAAAAAAATATAAACAATTAAGGATAATAAAGTGCCCTTTCTATGAAATGGATAGAAAGCAGTGTGGCTGATGCATAATAAATGAAGAAGATGGTATGAGATATATTTAGAAATGCAGTTTATGCCTAGCCTTATATGCCTTAGAAATCTATTTTAATCTATGAATAGTGTAAAATAATATGGCAACAGTCTTAGTTGTTTGGGCTGCTGTGACAAAATACCACAGACTGCGCTATTACTAAACAACAGAGATTTATTTCTCACAGTTCTGGTGGCTAGAAGTCTGAGATCATGGTGCCAGTGTGGTCTGGTGAGGGCCTTCATTTGGGTCACAGAATTCTCCTTGTGTCTTCACGTGACAGAAGGGCACAAGGGAGCTTTCTCAGGGCTTTTTTTTTTTTTTAATTTTAAAAATCTCTTTTATTTATGTGAGTTTACAGGTATCATAGTGTGTTGAACATATTTATTCAGCGAATACACTGTACCTATTCACGTTTTTAACTATTATTCTTAAAACTTCATTTATACATCTTCCTTTAGAAGGTGGATCAAATGCAAAACAGTTTGATAAAGATATTCATTCACTGAAATAACACTGTACCTACTCGGTTCTTCAAAACAAAGTAGCTTTTATACATGTGTTTTACAAATTGTATTAAATATGGCATAGTTTAATGAACATGTTATTTCACTGAAATAATATTACCCAGATGCAGCAAAATTCAAGATGCTTGGAAACATATTTTATACATGAGACTGTATATAGTGCATCATAGTGTGCTGAATATATTTTTCAGTGATATAACATGTGGTCATATACATATTCAAATATATAACATTGTTAGAAACATCTTTTATACGTATGCATCCAAAAGTGTATTACATGTAGCCCAGTGTAAGGACTACAATCATTTACTTAAATAACACTATAAGTATTTACATATAGCTACCATTCATATAAACATCTTCTATACGTGTGCCTTTAGGGAGTGCACTTATGCAGCATAGAGTGGTATGAATGCATTCATTCACTGAAATAACCTGGTATTGATTCTCAGGCCTCTTGTATATAAGGGCACTAATATCCCATTTATAAGGGCTCTCTGCCTCATGACCTAATCACCTCCCAAAGGCCCCACCACCTTGTACTATTACCTTTGGGGTTAGGTTACAATATATGAATTTCAAGGGGACATAAACATTTAGACCACAGCAACAGCAAAAAAAATTCTAGGCTACATTGGCTGGTAAGCTGTGACTTTCAATTTATTTCTTGCGCTGATTGTACTTGATTCAGTCTCTGGATGGATGGGAATAAGCCTGCATTTAACAGGCATCACTGACTCCAGCTCTAAATTAATAAAGTTAAAACAATGTTTCTCAGCCTTGACTGTTTATTAGAATCTCCTGGGGAGCTTTTAAAAACCCAGCCACCCAGGCCTTACCCGAAACCAATTAAATCACAGTCCCTGGAATTGGGGCACAAGCATTTATGTTTGTAAATTTCCTCAAGTGATTCCTATCTGTAGCCAAGGTTAAGAGAATCACTAAGTTAAAGGTTGATAACTTTCACAAGGCTGTTGAGAGGATTCAATTGAATAATCTGTGTGCTACTTCTAAGCACTAGCTCCTCTAAGTATAACTCTACTATCAATAGTACTATCATAAGAGCATTTCATAGCTCTTGAAGATTTTTCTATTTCTTATGCTAGACCACACTCGCATACATAGAACACAATTAAAAAGCCTGCCCTGGTAGATCCACTGTAGATCATGCTTCACAGATCTATTCTTTTAAAAATAATTTCCCAGGTTTCTACTCCAAAGTGAAAAAAGAAAACAGAGATTCTTCTCACAAATGATAGCTAAGAAAATTTCCAATGTCGACCTCACACTGAACTTTTAAGAATTATATCTATGTAGGTAAAAGAAGTACCTGAAAATTCAGCTCAAAGGGAATTGTCAGGATCAGCAAGCATGGGACTATTATCAAGAGAGTTATGACAAAATTCCTGAGAATTAGGTGTCAGTTGAGTAATTTCATTTTTACTTTATATTCAAACACCTTGTTCTAGGAACTATGAATGTGATTAAAGGGCATTTTAACTTTAATTGTAATTCAGAAACCTAAAACCTCTTTATATTCATTTATCAAATTACTAATTCACCTTAATATTCCATTTGATTATTTGGTAATGACAATGAAACAGAGAGAGAAGGGCACCCTTGGAAAATAAAGATAGAATCCTGAAATGTCATTCACT
>NW_011888999.1:827262-838044 GCF_000151845.1 Pteropus vampyrus | reverse complement strand
CAGGAATAACTTATATACTAGGTAAGGCTGATTCTGCAGGTTGAAAGTCCTGAGTTTCTGCAAGGTGTTAGAGCTAGAAATAATTGAACAAACAAACAAGGTCACACAAATCAATTTAAGATCCTAGGAAAGGGATATTGTGTAGAACAAGAAGAGAAAATATTCTGGAATCTTGGTAATGATCACTAAGGTATCAAGTAAACTTAATGGCTTCGGAATCTATGCTAGATGCTCATTAGGGAAATTACAATGTCAAATTTAAGCTTAAGAGTGAAGCATCCTAACACCTTTACCAATAAAGAGAAGGTAAAAAAGTACACACACACACACACACACACACACACACACAGGCATAGGATTTCTCTCATAAAAGTTTTTGGTCTTGATTTTGTAAGCTACATACGAATATTTTCACTATTTAAAGTACCTAGCACTGTGTTTATAGAAAAGGCAATTTGTTGTATCTTGAGAGGGCAAATAAGTAAATGAACTACAAGAATTAAAACCATCATTGTTGGGGCAGTGTCCATTTACTAAATGCAGTCTATTTCTGTTCAAAAATTTTTAGAGCATTCATTTACTGATTCAACAAAAGTTTAATGCTCACTTTGTGTTGGCAAACTGGACAAGCATGATACAGAACAGTGTCTGTCCTAAAGGAGTTCAGAGTTCTTTTATGGACAATTACAACACAATGAGAGGAGTAACTAAGAGTAAAATTAGCAACATACTGTGACATCCAAGGCATTCAGTGACAGAGAATAGCAGGTTAGGAAAAGAATGAGGAATTTGGTGTTCAGGGGAGAGAACTGGGACATGCTGTAAAGGGCCTTTTTGTCTAGTTAAGGAGTTAAAACAATACTCCGTAGACAATGAGAAATAATGGGACATAAATGACTGATTGTTTTGGGATAAGATAGCTGCTGATGTTGCATAGGTATGATCAGAGGGTAGAGATAATGCTGGAAGAGATAGGTTAGAAATAGAAAAATCCAAGTAAGAGAGAAAGAGTCTAAATCCAGGCAGAAGCAAAAACACAGAGAAAACTCAGGTTGAAAGACTATCACGGATACAGAACTAAAAGGAGATGTAAATTATAGATATTTTTTTATTCCACAATCTCTCATAATCTATAATAGTGAATCCAGTATCTTGACCTGAAAGACCAAAGTTCCACCAAGAATTTGCACTTTATTTGGTTAAGAAGGCCAAGCCTTTCGATGTTGGCGTTTTATTTAGAAGTTTCACATACCCATTTGGTACTACTCTCACTTCCACCCCTAATTTTTTACTCCCACCCCTAATTTTTGTCTGTGTTGTATAGAAAGAGATTCTATATATTTAAAAAAAGTGCATAGAGTTAGTTTATAAGCTAGGTGAAAAATTCAGAACAACTAAAAGGAAGAGACAGTTAGAACAGCAGGGGTTTATAAATGAAAATTCATGGTAGACAAGCTGAGTTCCTTCCTTTGATAAATTCTCAAAATTAATGGATAGAAGAGAAAATGTGATACATTTAGGCATTAGCAAAACATCTGATACTATGTCTGATGATATTTTACTTGCAAATTTGTTTTAAATGAGCTTAGATGACACGAAAATCAGTCAGATTAGAATCGAGGAAAGGCTTATAAACAGAAAGTAACAAATGCTAGATCTGGTCTTATTTAACATTTTTATTAAAGAACTGGAATGGAAGAGTAAATGGCATATTAATACAAATGTCAAATAACTCCAAATTCACAGGATTACAGAGTGTACAGATTCAAACTGTGAGGAGAAGTAAAATTGACCCAAATATAATAAGGATTCAAATATGAGAAGAAAGAAAAATTAGACACAACTTTTCTTTCAAAAACCAGTCACATAAACACGTTAGCTGGGGAAAATGGCAAAGTCAATGGATGAAATATTAGAAAAAATGAGTTCAGTTTCCAATTTCAATAATTAGGTGAATGACCTTGTACAAGTGGCTCAACCTCTCTGTGACACTTGTTTTCCCAAGTTTAATGTTAAGAGATTGAACAAGTAAGTGTCTACAATTCCTTCCATTCCTAAAATTCTTTCTTTAGTTTCCCTACCTTTTCTCCTTTTCTCTTAAATTTTTAAGGCTATCTCTCTTATACTGAAGACTTGCTCACAAAAATCTTTTGAGGTTTCTCTGTCTAACTGGGGTCATTAACATTGTTTTGATGACACAGTTTATCTCTGTACAGCCATACACTGTCCTATTTTCGCCCCTAAGGTCAGAAAGTGACTTGCTTAAAGGCCTCCTATTGTCTTTCACCTACTGATCTCACCATCACAAACACCATTAGTTGGACTCTGTAAAGAACATAATGCAGTATACTATTCTAAAGGAGTAGAGTGGATGGCGTTTTATGTTGTGGGGGAGTGACAAATTGGAGAGTATTTACAGCATCACACTCTGTACAGTTCAGGAAGCTGTCACTCATCTAATAATGTAAATTATGATACATTACTTTGAATGCATTTTTGTTTGTTTTGTTCTGCTTGCTTGTCAAAGATTATTTGTACATATTCACAGATATCTGAACTAACTCTAGAAAGAAGGCAAAGCGAGTAAAACTGTCTTAATTTTGTATCCAAGAAAACTACGATATGATGGTTAATGACTTGACCAGGGTTATAAACATAGTGAGCATCAAAGTCTTGACTAGAACATTTGCTAGTCTAGATGTATTTTTATTCTACTTTATATGTTACGCATTAATTTGAAATGTTTTACATGACTTTATAAAGTGATGTTTCTAGGCCCTCAATAACATGGAGATAGAAGCTCCTTTACAGTCACAGCATCAAGAACATTGTCCATCAAGATCCTTCTCTATCTCCATAACTAAAGACATTAGACACACAGAAGACACTAGATAAATATCTGTTGAATGAATAAATATCTCTATGCTACCACTTACACAAAGTCTCCATTTAATTCTCTTATAAAATTTGTTATAGCCTCAAATACAATTCATACTAAATATTTCTTTACACTTTACAAATATATCTCTATCCTCATTTAAATTTTAAAGTTTTCAATGTCACTGTCTGTATTTTTATTTTTAAAAGCAATACTTTTCTCATAAGCCAGTTGTGTATTATGCAAAACTGCCATAGTGATTGATATATATATATATATATGTGTATATATATATGTAGTAGGCTAGTTGTTTTTCTTAGTTCTTTCCATTTAGTTTCTTTTCTTATCTACCAAAGTGAATAGTTGATTATAATACCAACAATATGGTTCTAAAACCATAAAAATATTCCTAACATTTACTCTAAGAACTGGCATCGAAATTCTGAACTACTATGGATTTTAAACCTCATTGAGGTCTGTAAACAGTATGATGAAAGGTAATTGATAGTGACTCTTTCCTAACACCCCTCTTTATGATGTGCGTTGAGGTCTTATGAAGTAAAACCTGTTTGAAAAGTTGTACAATTAATTTTTTTAAGACATTCCTTTCCTATTGTCTTTGTTTTGACCCTCTCTGTTTGCCCTTAAGATCTTAGAGTTGTAATCTGCAAGTACGTTTTGATGGGACTTGTACAGAGAAAAGATCTAAGTATGAACTAGAATGAAAACTCTTCTCCTGTAATTCTTCCATGACTTTTTAGAATGTTTTATTTACAATATATTTTTATAAAAATGGCTCTTTGAAGCCTTTCTTTTGGTTTTGGAAGCCCTTAAATCCTGCTGAATTCTTTACATTATTTAACTCTCTACTCTTTTTACCATACCTGGCACTGGGGACTCTTATATCAAGGACAGCATGATTCAGAACACAATGGATCAAAGGGCAATACAATTCAGCCTTAGCTGACCATTGCTATTAAGGGCAGCCCAGGCTAATTTGACAATGTGTAAAAACAGCTAACCAAAGCAAGGGCCAACTAGCCAGATCACAGCAGAGAATTAGGAAGATGGCAGTAGTACAGATTGAGTTTTGAAACTGTCCCCAACAAGGGGAGAGGTATGGATTTTTAACAAAAGTCATCAATATTCTATTTTGGTCAGTTCTTATTTTTCTCAATAACACCTGCCTCCCTCCCCCACAGCTCCTACGACCTCTTTTTCATCTCCATCAGAAATATCAAACAACCCCATAATACCCTCGAAGCACCAGGATCTTGCCTATTCATTTTCTGAGTTCAAACTGACACATAATAATATAAGAAAGTGAATGTAATGTGTAGTTAATAACACTTATCAGTGCCTACTTGCTTTGATATAAACAGTTGATGTTTTCTTGGTTTTAAATAAAGTGTTATATACATACTTTAAGCCCACCTTCAACATCATTCCTTCCTAAAAGATTGCTAATCCTAAACTTTGAACATACCTGGGATATTCTTCAAAGTTTGTCATTTTTCTGCCCACACCGATAATCTAAATGATTTGCTATTATAACCTAGCTATTATTTTGAGGTTAGCATCTTACCTCCCATTGTCCATTTAGCTCATTTGATTGACAAGCAAGTGTCAACTTTTATCCATATCCGAATTTGTTTTTTCTTCAGAAAATGAATTCTAAAGTTTATCCCAGGTTCTGTTTATCCCAGCTGCATGTTCTGTTATTACAGGAAAGAATTTCCTTGAAATATAAGTTCCTCTCAGTCCCATAGGCTATATATCTAAATTTATTCACAAACAAGCTCAGAGAGGTTTTTACTCCAACATGAAATTATATTTTATCTTATAGTATATTTCTTTATAATCTTTTGTATTCACTTACTTTTTCTAATGATAAATGAAAATCAAGGAGAGCCATTTAATAGCTAAAGAAATATAGAAAATTTTGCTTTCTAGTCATCTGCATGTAGCACTTTCCTCCATATTCCTGCTGTCAATATTTAATCTGCAAAGAAATAAAATTATCTTCTATTCATCCAAGTCTTTTATTTACTTACTCTCATAATATTATTAATTATAATCAATTATAAAATGTCTAGAATATAGCCAGAAAGGAAATAAGAAATACCCATTAATGACTTTAGATTCAATATCTGCCAGAGGTATCATATGGGTAAAGTGCCCTTTCTATATAGCCCATCACCTTCAGAAAAAGGTCTTTCCTATCTATACTTAGATATGGTTCTGATTCTAATCAGCAGATTCTATTATAAGCTTTTAAGTTAAAAAAAAAAAAAAGTGTGTGTGAGAGAGAGAGAAGAAAAAAATGCTGATGAAGGCCATAAAAATAAATGAGGCTTATTGCTTCTTGACATCTTTAGCACTTTCTGTGGCTTCCTGAGTGAGCAGCAGTGACAGACAATAGCTAAAAGACTGTATGTAAGATAATGAGAAAAATAAATGCATCCTCAGGTGCAGCCAACAGGAACTGCTGTTAACATTCATTATCCGGGGTCTTGAATGCTCCCAAGATAATGTTATTAATTTGCAGAATGAGCTAAGAGGTGTGAAAGAAAGCTGATGTTTGCTTATAACCTTCTTGACCATCACTTTGAATATTAACCAAGGAGGTCAAATGTATTATTACTTTAATACTGTATTTCTTTTTATGGTAGTAATGCCAGCAGGCAGTATTGTGTCAGCATGTACCCTTATTTGAAAAAAAGAAATGAAAAATACACATTGATGTATATGTGTGTTCAACTTCAGCCAGTACTTCTGGCCCATGTCCAATGTACAATTTTTAAATAATTCTTACAGGCTCTAGAATCCCCTTCAGTTTTTCATATCCTTAAGTTACCACATAGAATACATTCTTATTTCGAGAATCTTAGAAAAATGATTTGATTGTGTTGACTGAAACACAGGATTAACTGTCATTCAAAGCCTAACCGAAAACAAAAACAAAATCTAAAACTAAGAACAAAAACTAATTTACAATTGTTTCTCTAGGTCTCGATGCATCTTTAAGTCTCCAAAATCTATCCGTTTTCCAGTTTTCATGATATATCCCACATTCTATAATTATTTAAAACAAGACCATATTTACCTAATGAAAACTGTTTTTCTGACATAACCCAAAATAATTCATATTTTAGGCACCTCGACTTATCCCTATTTATGTTTCATGAATTGCTTCACTGAGTTTTAGATGTTAGATATGAAACACTGCAATCCTGTCAGAGGGCAATTAAACCCACTTTTCTGGATAAATAGAATGATAAGGATAGACTACTGATTTTGAAAAACATTTCTGAAAGTGTGTCTTGGGATCCCTGGTCATTTCAGGGGATCCTTAAGCTTCAAAACTATTTTCGTGATAATACTGAGATAAAATTTGTGTTTTTCACTCTTATTCTCTCATGAGTGCACAATGAAAGTTTTCCAGGGGCTGCATGACATGTGATATTGCAGAAGGTTAAATATGGAAGCAGATATGAGAATTTATCTATTTTTTGAAGATATATATTAAAAATTTTGCAAAAATATAAAAGCCACTCACCATATTAAATTTATCTTTTAGAAATAGAAAATTATTTTTCAAAAAACATGGTATTTATATAAACATGTAATTATATATTATGTTAAATTATTTTAAAATCATTATTTTATAAATATATAGGTTTTAAATTAAAATATGTTAAATATAAATAAATATAAACCATACCCCGGGATCCTCAATGATTTCAAATCTGTAAAGATGTACTGAGTTCAAAAGATTGAGAACCACTAGTTTAGATCAAAACCACAAAAAAAGCCATTATACAATTGTCACCATTTAGCATCAGAGATATGTGGCCTTTCAAGTAGATTGTTATGAACTTATAGAAATAAAGAAAATGTGTCAGTTAAACTAAATACTAGAACTCTTTATCTTGTTTCTGATTCAACATTGCTCCTTTGATTTCCCATTAACATCAACTCCTTATTACTTCATGTTCAAATTTTGAATGTACTGTAGTTGCTTAGAAGATATAGGTTTATGATTTAGGGTTTCAACTATTTGTGAGTAGCCCCACACTTTCATTGCAAACAATAATTTATAATTATTAATAGCCTACATTGTCACAGGAGAAAAGAGAAACCAATTAATCTATTGAATATAGACTACCGACTTTGAGTTAAAATAAAGAATTGAATATATATTGCTATCAAATTCTGAGAGTTGGACAAGTCTCTTGATATTTCTGAGATCAATTTTCATATTGATATAACAACAACAACAACAAATTATGCCCTTCTGCTCTACTTAATTGTTGCATAATTCAAATGATATATGTGAAAGCTTTGCATATAAAATTATGTTTTAAGTGATAAGAATATTAGTTTTAGTCTAACAAATGAAAGGACATTCACCGTAGTCCTCACCTTAGAAAAGTGAAAAGTACAGCGTAAGTTCCTAAACCTTTATTCCATTTGAGGAATTCGTGCCTAGAAACCATATGAACTGGACTGAGCTGAAATTACTAGGTGGAATAAAAACCCATAAAATGTTCTGTTGGGCCTTTATTTGCAAAATAAATACCATTCTCCATGTTATTAAATATAAAATTATTTTTCATGATGAAAGTCATTGCATTCATCAAACAATATTAAACGATGTTCAGTGAAATTGCTTACATCAATTTCATTGACTTTGGTGACATCATTCAAACAAAATGAATGACTGTGACCTCAAAGTAAAATATTCGCAGAGTCATCCCAGTAAATTTATATTAATGTAGCTATAGAGCGAATTTAATCTGAACGTTCATTGAGTAGGAGAATGGAGAATTAGAAAAACAAATGTGGGCAAACGGAACTTACTATAACATTAAGGGGAGTTGAAATTTAAATCTTAAATTTTAACTTTATTCATTTGATTTACTTTGTATCTGACTATATTTAAAGTTTTAATTTCTTTGTAAGTGTGAAAAACCCTTTGGGGGGGATTAGATTTTTCTAAGTGAGTAGATAAATGATAAAGATATCAGTTACCTATTTAACAAGGAAAGACATATCTTTTCTCTGTAAACATTTTTGAGTTCCTATATTATTCATGTATGCTTCTTTCTTCAATATCTAGATTTAATGTTTCTGTTTTTTTTTTTTTTTTTTAACAGCAATAAAAGAAATTAGAGTGGTTTAGTCAGGAAGGGAAAGAAAGAGAAGGCAGGACATCTCAGGCAGAGGGACTAGTGCAGTCTGGGTTTTCTGGTGTGGGAATGATATTCACATTTAGAACATCTTGAGTGATAATTATAGAAGACTGAGCCAGAAAAGTCATTTGGGAGCAAAAAATAAAAACAAAATAAGCAAAACTACTATGAATGTCATACTAAGGGATTTGAATTTAAGTTTCTGAAGAAAAGCTTCATAACTCTCATTTCCGTAAATTTCCAACATTTTATAGTAAAGGCCACAGCTAAGAGAACATCTGACTTAAGCTTCAAAATGTTGGTGACAATTAAGCTATAGAAATCATAACAAAATGAGAAGACAAAGAGAGGAAGAAATGTATATGAGTAAATTTACTAACCATTAATTGGGGAAAGTAGATTGTATTATCCCTATTTTTAGTAGAGAAAGCTAAAATTTATAAATCTGACATGCCTTGTATAAATTAACTTAGCTAGTGAGGAGCCTAGCTTTGATCTATTTTTGTTTTTCAATAGCCCAATACCAAATATCAGTAAAATAAGATAATGTATTAACTATCTACAATACAAATAAATATATAAAAATCAATATTTCATCATGCCAGCAGTATTAGTTATAAATGCAAAAAAAAAATAAATTCTATATACAATTATGGAAAAGTCTGTAAAATATTTGGGAATGAATGTAAAGGGAAAGAAATGAGACATATAAATAAGATTATAAAATATTAGGAAACATAAAACAATGAAATTTGATGAAATGGATATATAAGCTTTGTTCCTCAGTGAGAATACTCAATACAATATAATATGTTAATTATTTTAAAAACCATTGTGATTTCAGAGCCTTCACAGGATTATGGAGAGAACTGAGCAAAATTATTTTAACTTTCTATAAAAACAATTGTTTGATTACTACTAAGAACAGTTTAAAATAAGATAAAATAATAGAACAGGGGTAACAATCTAAATTTAAGGCACCAAATTCATGCCTCAGTCTTCAGTTTATTTGACCTAAAGGAGCATTTGAGACAGCTGTTTAATTCTTCACGCTGAAGCACTTTTGTTGTCACTCCTCATTTTCTTGTCCTTAAGATATGAGACTGCCCTAGAACTCAGTTCCTAGACTGCTTTTCCCCTCTGCCCTCAGTGTCTGTGATCTAATCTGGTCTATGGATTTATAGACCATTGAATCAGTGAAAACTCTAAAATATGCATTTTTATCCTGAATCTCTTTGTTAATCTCCAGACACACATATGCAACTGCCTAGTTGATTTTTCTATCTGGATCTTTAATGGGCTCTGCTTTAACATGTCCCAAATAGACATGAATATTCCTTCAAAAGTCTCTTGCCATAGATTCAACGAATGGAACTCTGTTGTACCAGTTACTCAGATCAAGAATCTTGAAGCTATACGAAATATTATCTTTTTCTTAAATCTCACATTCATTACTTCAGTAAATTTTGTCAATTTTATTTTCAAAACACATCCCAAAGGTAACCTATTCTAACTACTTTCATAGCTACTACTATTGTTCAAATCAACCATCATTTCTCATGTATTACTTTGATAGTGAAGTAACTGGTTTTCTTTCTTTTATCAATGGCTACCTACAATTTGTTTTCTGCACAGCAGCCAGAATGATTTTGTTACACTTCTACATAAAACCTTCCATTGACTTCCTATCTCACACAAAGGAACCAAGCCAGGTTCCCAACAATGACTTACAAACTCTCATTTGTCATTTTTTACTACCCTCCCCTTAGTTCAATATGCTCTTACCTCTTCCTGGGACACCTTGTCCCAGGGCTTTTGTGCTTGTTCACTCTGTCTAGAATGTGCTTCCTGCAGAAATCCAAATGATTCATACTCTCAAATCTTTTTAAATTTTAAGAAAATATTAGGTTTTTGAGAGATCTCTATTTAGAATGTCACCCAACCTTATACCTTATACCTATAAATAAATAAATATGTTTATTTATTTATTTACTTACTTACTTACTTAGCTAGTTACTCATTTATTGTTTAGCACATGATCTTTCCCGCTAAAAAGTGAGTTCTCTGAGGCCAAGAATTTTTGTCTTTTTTTCTTACTGTTGTATCCTCAGCTTCTAAAATATAGTATAGACAATAGAGACTGTAATTCTGTATGGAAAAGGAATCTAGAGAATAATGATGATGGTGATGATGGCGATGATGATGATAGAAGCTTCTGTTTACTGATCATTTATTAAGTTTCAAGGATTATGTGAAGTGCTATATATATATTGCTTCATTTAACCCTCACATGAGTTAGGAAGAGACCAGGAGAAAACTTCCCCAGAAGATAAATGAAGAAAGTGCTTAAGTAAGATGGAAGAGATCAGCTCTATCAAGTGTTCCTGATAAATCAAATACACTGAAGACTGAGAGACAGACTTGGCACCTTAAAGTTGGTGACTTAAGAGCTCAGTTTTATAAATTTAGAAACTGGAGCTCACAAACATTAAATAATATCCCAGATAGGAAGGAGCAGAAATAATCTGAAAAGCCAGCACTCTTGAGTTCAAAGCCTGAACTTGTCACAAGTCGGCTTCAGTTAATTTATCTCCTAGCCTAAGATCATTGTGACACAACCATGAGCAATGTTTGTGCTGGAATTAGCATGGATTTGGTTTCTAAAGTCAGTTCAATCACTTGTCAGATGCTGGAGATTATATATATATA
>NW_011888999.1:817331-825542 GCF_000151845.1 Pteropus vampyrus | reverse complement strand
AGCTCTTAGACTACTTTTTGGGGGTATCAAGATTAAGTTATGAATTTAGATCTATCAGTTTCTTAAGACTTTTCTCTTGTCATGTAGGAAAAGCAGCCTAGAGTAGGAAGAAAGTAAGTTCATTTCAGAACCGTAATCTACCTCTGCATAGTGCTAATTTAGTAACTAGATGCAGAGCCCCAACTTTACCACATCATTAACTTCTAGAGACCACCAACCTGGTTTTAACTTCTACTTCTAAATTCTAACTTTCCTATGCCTAGAGAGTATTAAATGTTAAACTTCAGAAGTGCTGGGCAGTGCTCTTAGCCAGTAATCTCCTTATATCTACTTTTTGATTTAATAACTTGGTACCCTATTAGACCAAGGCAAATATATTGCATTAGATTGCAAATATTCTAGCAAGGTATCAAAATATTTAATATTGCTACTATGAGAACTTACTCATATAATACAGAGAGCAAGGAGTGGGCCAGTGAGGTACTAAATGCCCTCTATAAATTTGTAAGCATCCCTAGAGATTACTCTGGGACCAAATTGTACAAGGGTGTGTAGGAATAGATTGTCCCATCCCAGAGTTGGTGCATTTTCAGAAGCCTCAGATATTGAAGTCGTATATAAGGTTTATTGTGGGAGAGAAAAGAAGGATTCTAATATTTTTTAAAAATTTAGAAAACTTTGACATAATTGAAAATTCAATGTTTAGAATCAAGTAGCGCTACTGTGTGATCTTAGAGAAATTACTTTTCTTCATTAACTATTATTTTCCTTATGTATAAAATGAGAAAACATAATAATAACTGCATTTCTGGGATTTTATGAGGATAACATTTAGTTAATTAAGAAATGTATAGATTGGTGCCAAGCGTTACACTAAGTGCAGGATAAAATACTATATACATTGATTTGTCAGATGTTTGTAGTTCAATAAATAGTAATTATTAAGATTATTGTTCATTTATTTTTTTCTTTAATTTACAATATCTAAAAATTTTAACTTGAGTAACACAGAAATTAGTTAGAAAAGCTTATCTTTCTTTTCTTTTATTCTTTTCTCATTCATTAAGTTTACACATCACTCATTGTTTTCTCTGTGCATTCAGCTCCTGCATATATGTTCAGTACCTGCTATTTTCTAGGCAATGAACTGAGGCCTGGAAGTATAAGAATGAGCAAGATAATCATGGCACAGCTTCACATAGTATAGAGTTTTGTGTGGGGCTTATAACCATGTAAATACCTGTTGTAATTCAGTATGTTAAACAGAGGGTACCTGGGGCACAGAGAAGGGGATGCTTAACATAAAGAGTGAAGAATGCTTCCTGGAGGACTGAGATCTAAAGATGAGTGGGGGGAGGAAAATTAATTTTAGAAGAGGATAGGCAAAAGCTTAGAAGTGAGTGATGGAGAGATCTATACAGAAGAGATAAATACTGGAGAGGATAAAGAGTTAGACTTGAGGGCTCATAAATCATGCTCAAGAGTCTTAAGGAAATTGGGAAACTTGTGAACATTCTCAAAGCAGGGAAGTGACATAGAAAGTTTGTATTTTACAAATGTTATTGACTGTGGCATAGTGAAAGGATGGGAAGTAAGAAAGAATGTTTATAGGAGATATTTTTGTAAATCCAGTTAAGACATTCGGAAACTGGTATGTAGTGATGAAAAGAGAAAGGATTCAAAATATATTAAGAATGTCTAAGATGAAAGAAATATTATAATGAGGCAATTTAGAGAATAATGATTTACAAGAAAAGGAATAGAAGATAATATCAAGAAAATATTTAATTCTGCAATTCCCCAGCTCCAAAATTTAATGGGCATTGTTTGAAGAAAAAAATCTTAGTTCTTATTTATTATACTTCCACAAACTTGAAATTCAGCTTTGTGTTCCACATCATATCCCTATATTACTTTCTCAAAAATTCCTGATTTTATTATCAATTTTTCTGCCTGTATTCTATAATTTAGCTGATTTGTCATTATTCATTATCTCCAAACCCCTCCCTTCACCTGTCAAAATTCCTCCCACTCTTCTGAAAACATATCCCAAATGTTACTTCTTGGGTGAGTTATCTTTTTATCTCTTTACATTATTCTCATAGCAATGTGTATGTCTTTCGTAGCATAGGACCATATTTTGTTCATTTCAGTACCCTCCTAGAACCTTGTACAAAATCTTTATCTGAACAAAATTGGGATCCAGCAGATGTTTGGAAACTGAGGTGGATATTACATAGAACACTACATTTCTTTACTGATAACTAACAAAGAAAACAAGAGCATAAGATAAAGGACCTAATAGGAAAGTCAGAATCATCAACCCAAAGAAACATTCTGAAGGAGCACAAGAAGAAAAGAGGTGATTTAGATTTTAATATCAAAAATAAATATGAAAATTAAAAATGAACACTAAAACACTAAAAACTATTAATTTCATGGGCAGTTATTAATTGCTTAGTATGTGTATGCTATAGGTATTAAAATTAAGCCTGCTTTAACATCTTTACTTTAAATCACAGAAAATTTATAGAAAGACCATTTTTATACTACTTCACCTCTGCAGATTGTGTTTTCACAGTTTATTCTTATATATATATAGCATGATACAATTTCATTGCTCTCAAAAAATGAAATACTTTGGTGTGAAAAAGGCAGTGCTAAGAATTAAACTTCTGATAAGATATTTTTTTCCCTTTCACAAAGAAAACTGAAAATGCTATATATCCTTTGACTTTACCTTGAGTATTTCCTAGATATAAGGTTCAGGAACTATAACTGTAGTATATATAGGACCATAGCAATACCAAACTGAATTTTTTTCTCCAATAAGTCACTTTTCTATTCCTAACAAATACCTCTCTTTTTCTGATAACTTAGAAAAACCATTAGGTCTATGCATATGACAAATAGTTTGATTACAGCATTTAGAAATCCTATTAACTAAAGTTTATATATAGTGGTATTGCTTAATATATAATAAAATTAAAAAAAATGCATATTTATTGTATTTAGTTTAATATTGATTCTATTTCACTCACTACTTAAGTGATAAATTACTGCTCTAACATTACGCCCAAGTTCACTTGTTACTAAGAAGGGTGTATGGCATTAAACATGGAATTTCTGTGTTCAGAATTATGGACTTACACTCAGCAAAATCTATGCATGTTGACTTGCTCACAGCCATTAATTATAGGTCTTTTCCTCACTTTTTTCTTACATGCTGTCAAAATAAGATAAAATAAAAACAGCCACTTATTTTACAAACAAAATGGGTTGGTTCAGAAAGAACATAGAATTGCAATTCAGGATAGGCTAGTTATGACAAACCATAGGCGAGCCTGAAGAACAAAGGAGAGAAACTGTTACTTTATAGGGAAAAAGGATAGTTAGGAGGAGCTGTTATAAACTAAATATCCATCAACTGGGAGTTCAAAGTGTAGTGGCTTCCCATTGGCTGAGTTATGGAGGTTTCTCATTGGCTGGATCTGTTGGTGGGCAAGGAGAAAGTTTTCCTTCCTCCTCTGAAGTGGTAAAATAAGCTTCTTCCTTTCCAGACATCTAAGAGTATGCTTCTTCCTTTTGGAGTCTGCAAGATGAGGTGAGGAGTAGTGCATGAAAAGTCTCACTTCAGGGCTTCCTGACTCTGACTTTAAATGAGGTTTCTTTACTTATTTTCACAATGCCAAAAGCTATATAGTAGAAATATCACTGCAAATCTAAAAGTACTATAAAATATAGGTCTAACTGATGCTAATTTTGGATTAAGGGCCTTTTCTACCCTGACGAAGAATAACTTTTTAAAACTATTCTAAGTGTATCTACGAGTTGTTAATATTTTCGTGTTTCAAGGTTCATGATGACAGGGACTATATCTTATTTATTTACTTATTAAAGAGATAATTATTAGGTGTCTACTCTGTGCTAGATGCAGGTGCAGAGACTGCAGCCCAAACTCAGCAGGGAAGGGAAGTTCTTGATCTCAAGATGCTTACACTCTTACGCTCTCCTTGAAAAGAAATGTCCACTAATCAAAGAAAAACATATTGTCAAGACTTTAGATAGTGATGAGTATTCCAAAAGATTAAAATGGTGTACATGATACAGAGTTACTGAACGTGTAGAGGTGGGTATAGAGAGAGAGATAATTAAGATTAATGGTCAGGAAGTTCTCTCTGAAGAGACAACATTTTATCTGACATCTAAATGATAAAAAGGAGTTAGCCAAGTCAAGACCCAGGGATAAAGTCTTTCAGCCAAGGAAATGTTTAAAGAGATCCTAAGTTGAGACTCATATGGCATCTTGAAGAAATTGAAAGACTAATATGCCTAAAGTGTACTGTTTGCGGTGGCTTTATTCTTAGAATAATTGTTGTGTGAGTTGAAAATTCAAGCGTTAATAAATGTGTTTTTCCTCTTTTTAGCTTATTGATGTTAATATAATAAGTAGTAAAATTAATTTAAAAACAACTACTTATTGCAGTTGTTGAGAATAGGTGCGTAGCTGAAGATAGGTGTAAATGATCTGCTAACTTGATCATAATTTATATCTATAAATTTTTCAATATGCAGTTATACCTTGATCACCTAAATGATAACCTGGTTTCTAAAATATTTTGCATTCATTTTATAGATGGAAAAAACTAATGATTAGCTATTTACCTTAAACATTAAGCATGTGATTGTGGAAAAATTAGACCTTTGGGTCTAGACAGATTGAGTTCTAATACAGCTATGTCCATACAAATTATATGGCTTTGAACAATGTGTTTTACCTTTTTTATTTATTAAAGTTTCTGTAAGTTTGAAAATACATGACACATAGAATTTCTGTTTTATTTTTTCTTATAATAAACATTTCCTCTAAGACAATATCTTTCAGTAGTAATAATAGCTAATATTAACTAACAATACTGTACGTCAGGTACTGTGCTAGTCTAAACACTTTATATCCTCTATGTTTATTAATTCATTTCATCTTTTATAACTCTATGAGATAAATACTATTCCTAAAATTAAAGTAAAATGTAATAATAAAATAAATTGAATTCTGCCCAAACAACATGTTTTGCAATAATGTTCTACCACAATTTAATATAAGATGTGTAGAAATCTGTAAAAATTGCTTCCTGCTACTATAATTCCATGCCCATGAATTATATTTCCCCCATCTCTGTGGTGGAGCTCCCAGCACAGCAGTTAGTAAAAGCCTTCTTCTCTGCCCTGAAACTCTATCAATTCTGCTTCTCAATCATTGCTCTGGTCTCCTGCCGCTGTCTAGATCAAATTTAAACTCTGTGTCCTTGACATCAAAGTCATAACACAGAATACTCTTACATTTTCTCTGGTCTTATAGCTTGTCTTTTCTTATAAGCAATACTTATTTAAAAGCTTGCTTGATCTCCAAGTGAGCAAAATTAGTCATTCTTTTCCATACCATATTTTAAAGAACTTATAATGGACTACATTCTAAAGTTGAAATAAGATTGTAGTTTTGCATTGAAATTGTCGTTCGTGGACAAGCATCACTGGCATCATTGCATTTGTTAGAAATGCAAAACCCCCTACCTAGATTTACTGAATTGGAATTTGCATTTTCAGAACACCCAAGTGATCCTGTTCATATTAAAGACTGAGAAATACCATTCTAGAGGTCTGCAAGGATAATGTTCTGGACTCAATCACACAGATGGTGGGAAGTCAAGAAAAGCCTTTGAAGTGAATTCTGCCTATGTGGCAGGAGATGCCCATAACCTACATTTATTAAGGGCCTATGCTGTTTGGATTCTTATCTAATTTTTTATGTGTATTAATTTATTTTATTCTGACCACAATCCTACAAGGTATTTGATTTTATGACCACCTTTTTAATAATAAAGATGAAAAAAACAAGACCCTGGAGGTTAAGTGATTTCCCTAAGGTCACATATCCAGTAATGGAAAATGAATGAAGCCCTAATTTCAGTCAAATGAATGACTAGTCTTCCCTGCACAGATATTCCTATTACTGTTTCTCCACTACAGTGTGTGAAAAAACAGCCTAAGTGATAATGATTCAGCAAACTCATCAATGCCTATCTTTTTGCTACTTTTATTTTACCATCTTCATTTTTCACAAACTTCTATCTACCGCTGAAACAGGCAGTCTGTACTGCTCTTGAGTTGAAGTTACTTTCCGTATCTTTGGCAAACACTAAAATAAATTAAGTAAATATTGTGTACCCAGTGCTATACTAGATCTTTTAGGTATTTGATTTAATATGTAATGAAGGAGATATTATTATCTCTATTTCACAGACAGTGAGATCAAAATCAGAAAAAGGTTGAGAAAAATCAGACAGGGTTAAAGTCATGTTTTAATTCTATTTTTTTTTCTGATTCTAGAAGTAGGGTTCTTTCAACCATCCATTATTGACACCTACTGTCTTTACTTCTTGTTTGATGGAATCAATCTTGAAATCCATATTTCTGAGAGATAAAGGTTTTTGTTTGTTTTGTTTTTAAATTTTTTCTCACCTGGATCCACTACACATAGTTGTCAAACTTTAAGCATTCAAAATAACCTGGTAGACTTGTTAAAACACTGATCACTGGATTCCATCTTCAGAGTTTGAGTTAGCAGGTCTGTGGTGGAGCCTGGTAATTTCCATTTCTAATAAGTTTCAGAATATGTTGATGTTGCTGGCCTCAGAACCACATTTTGAACCACTGTAGAAAATAAATCTTCCTAATTCTTCATATGTCCTTATTATTTTTTATTTTTATTCCCACTCTGGAATAGATTCCCAGGTGGTGTCCACAGTAGAAGGACTAGACAGCAGTAGATCTGAATCTAGATTTCACACAGGCATAAAATAGAGAAGGATCTGGGAAGTGGTATAGAGTACAGCAGATCTTTGAATAATGTTGTTTTGTTCAATGTCATTTCATTATAACATTGATGAGATGCTGTAGGAATTCAACTCTTGTTGATATCAATTAGCTTGTGGTAAAATTGGTTTCAATATACATCATTTAATTGCAGCTCCAAGAACCTATCAATGACATTAAGTGAGGACCTACCTACTGTTCATGCACAATGGGACTAAGTTTTAAAAAGATATCTCCTGTCATTTTCATTAACCTTCCTACTTGAAGAAACAAGTAGAATTAACATTATTATTATTTTTTTTTTTTTAGGCAAGGCAACCATTGTTTGACCTCACAGATTGCAAGGACCTTGTCAGCTTACAATCTCTTTTTTTTTTAATTTTATTTTTTACTCCTACAACACCTGGTCTTCCTATGTGGTCTCCCATGCAAGTACTAACCAGGCCCAACCCTGCTTAGCTTCCAAGATCAGATGGGATTAGGCTTGTTCAGGGTACCATGGCTGTAGACTTAGACTTAGCATTTACAAAATTTGTAACTCAATACACATGATTTTTACAATTCTATCAGGTTTCTAGCTGTTGATATTTCCCTCTGGAATGTTTCAAATTGTGATTCATATTTAGTTTAATAGGAAAGCAGTGAAAAGATATCTATTGTTCAGGATTTTGATGATTAATCAGCATGGCTTCTCCCTCAGAGTACATGCAGGTGAAATGGAGTCAGGAATGTTTGAATAGGCATCTGGCTACTAAGATAAGGAACTCGTCTGGCTAGACTTAGGGGATGAACCCTTTCTGCTATCCTCTACCCACCAACACGTACCGTGGTGTGATGAGGGAAATGTGTATGTGTGGCATTGTGAACTACATTACAAAATTACTTCTCCAATTAAAAATGCCAAGATAATGTTTGATAAATTTTCCCAGAGTGTTTATTAGTTATAGAAAAGTGAAATCCCTTCCCAGGAAAATAACCTTTACCATTCTGTAACTAAATTACCATATCAATTTATACCATAAAAGGATATAACCTCTTCCTTCTGCTCTCAGAGAGAGTCATTTCATGGACCCAACTCAACAAGCTACTTTGTTTCTTGTCAGATAATAATAGTAGCAGTTAACTTTATCGCATAAAACAAAATCTCTGTGCTTTGGAATTCTCAATGGGTGATTTTTGTCTTATTTCATGTAATACACAGATCCTGTAACATGGGTATTATTGCCATTTTAAAAGTGATAATTGAGGCTCTAAAATATTAAATAGCTTAATCGAGTTTCATAGCAAACAAATGGTTTGGCTAAGTTTTAACGTCATAAGTTTATAATACATACATAT
>NW_011888999.1:812873-816466 GCF_000151845.1 Pteropus vampyrus | reverse complement strand
AAAATGGTTTCTTGGTGTGACTGTGTGTTTCTCTCAAAATAGGTGAAGTTGAGGATATTTTCATATGCTTGAAAACTCTTGTATTTCCTCTCTTTCTCAAGGTCTAATATTCATATGAGCAATTATAGGAAATTACTTAAAGATAAATTCCACCCAAACGAGAAGAAAATGGAAAATCTTTAGGAAAAGAAAATACAGTGATTTTTATAATAAATATTTATTAAAATGAAAATAATTTATAGTATGTATATAATTTAATGAATATAAAATTATCATTTATATTAAAATTTTTTAAAGTAAATACAAAAGAATAGGTAGATTAGATAAAAAAACAAGTAAATCTGTATCAAAGAGGCACTCTTGAAACATGATTCAGAAAGTTTAGAAATTAAAAGTGATTAAGAAAAATTGTTTTTATAGTATATATTTATATCCATATAATGATAGAACCAGTAAGATATTATAATCTTTACAAAGTAGATTTCAAAAAGTAAACATAGGCAACAGGAATACTGAAATAAATCAATATGTAGATGAAAAACTAGTTGGTATCTACAAAACAATAATCAATTGCATCTTCAATGAACATGATTCATTTGCATTTCATGTACAAGAATCATTTGCATTGTGATCATTTTTTTTTTTAATTATAGAATAATAGGAACAAGTATACTAGGCAGGACATCTAGTAATTATAATTCAGTAATTATTTTTTCAAGCAAAAGTATAAAAAAATATATAGTAGACAAATACAAACAAAAAGTAAAAGAAAGCAAGAGTTACAATCTTAAAATTAGACAAGATAGGTCAGGAATAAAAAGCATTTCATGTGGAAAGCAAAGATATTGTATAATTCTAAAAGGCATGTCATAATTGGCAATGAAGATATAATGGTTACACATTTCTACCTAATAAATATCATAGCAACAGCTTTCGAAAAATGGGAAATACAGAAGGTACAAAGCAAAATAAGCAAAACATCCTAAAAATAGAAGACTTCATTCATCTCTCTCAGTTCAGATCAAATCAAAATGATACTTGTTTTTGACTCTTTGTAGAAGAGATTTCCAATATTTTCCTCTACTTTTTCTACAACTGTATCAGTCTTAATGTTCAATACCAATTTATCATCACCCCCACTGACTTCTGTTCCTGTTGAGAAATAGATATAAGGCTTTCTTCCTAGGAAATTCTAACTTACAAAGCATTAGAGATTAGCACCTTGTAGAATACCCCTCACTATAAAATCATAAAATTAAGAGAGCATGTTGAAGGCGAGACCTTCAGAAATAATTTTGAAGAAATATGAGCACCAATTGTTTTATATTTTCATCAAATTCTACTTTGCCCAGTATTTTTTTCCTTATCAAGGTAATAGAGCCTTCATAGATTTTTATACAAATAAAACTTAGAACATAAAAGAATGGGAAATCCATGTTGCTGTTACTTTATATATATATATATATCTTCTCTTCATCTTGTATTATAAGCTCCAAAGTAAGGTTGCACTTGATAATTCTTTTGGGGTTAGCAATTAACATATCACATACAGCAATTGTATTGTGTGTTTGGTACAGTGTCAAGATATCATTGTAGTATTAATAACAAATCAGTTATAAAAGTATTTCATGATGGGATTTCTCAGGAGCTAGGGCAGAAATCTGAGTTTCTGACTGGTGAGTCCCAGACATGACATTTTTAGCAGATTGGGTCCATTGGTTGGTATATTAAATAACATATTTCTGTGAGAACTGACAAGGAGCCATATATTAGGAAGAAAAAAAAATGCTACATAGAAGAGTATTTTTCAAAGTATGGGTCACTCCTTAGAATCACAAGGGTACTTGTTAAAATATGTATTTTGGTGCCTAAACCCAGATCAAAGGAATTTAAACTCTGGAGATAGCCCAAACTTTGTATCTTTATCAAGCTTTCCAGTGTTTATCTCTTTCTGTGTTAAATTGCATTCTCACCATGATTCTTCATCCCTCTACATAGATTTGCTATTTGGTTAGTAATTTTAAAGTGTCCTCAACTGTGTGTGCAGTGTAATGTCTCACCCCTGGGTGATACTGTGTGATTTGCTTAACTAATGGTATGTTAGAAATATGGTACAGATAAAATACTTCTTAAATTGAGTTTGCTTACACATATGCCTCTGCCATCAGCAGACATACCTTTGCTAGCCTGCCGGTCCCAGGAGGAGTATGAGACTTGTGGAAGATGACACCACAGATAAGCTCAGGTCAGAGCAGCTGACCCAGACACTCTGCAGATCCCTAAAGATAAATGATTGTTGTTTTAAGCCACTAAGTTTCACATTGATTTGTTATGTAGCATTTTGTGGACATGGTTAACTGACACATCTATTTTACATCAAAAGGGGAAAGAACATAACAACTGGTGAGAGCACAATAAAGAGTTTAAAATAGAGAGTAAATCCCACTCTGCCACTACTTTGTTGTGTGGCAACTTGCTACATTTTAGGCTCAATTTAATTGAATGTTAATTTATTATAATAGCTGCTTTGCAGGAGTGTTATAAATATTAAATAAAATGATACATTAAAAATGCATCTGGCATTATTTCTGTTTCTTTTCTCCACAATGTACTTACTGATACTGAGAGAGATACAGAGTCTAGTCTTGCCTGGTCATTTTTCTGCTAATAATCTCTTAAAGGAAGAAGAGAAGATCACCTTGACAAAGAATTTGAGAGGCTTGTAGAATCTGATTTTTTTGTTCAAGATGGTGCAATAATGGCAGGAATGTTAATTAGTTTTAATACTGAATGCATAATTGAGTGCATAAGAAATTTTTAACTTCTTATTTAACAAGTATTTAGTAAGAGCTTGCCTTCTATCTTTCTTACACCTATAAAATGTGTTTATTAATCATTTCTATACTATCAAACTTAGGCTGTTGACTATATGATGGCCATATGTCACAACACTGATTAGAGAGTCATAATGTTGTATAATTTATTTTCAAAGTAAGTAAATTTCTAAATATATAATTAATTATGATTTTCATTTTATACTCAGTAGGATTTCTCATTAACATGAATTATAAATCATGAGTAGAGGAAAGGATTTTTTCACAACCTCCTATGATTTATGTTTAGGAAAATGTAATTACACAAAAAAGATCTTTCAGTTTCAGCAAAATCAGGCAGAAGCCAAAGATCCACTATCAAATATGTATCGATTGCCAACAATGTTATAACCACATTATTAATGGAAGAGAGATAGTGGTGAATAGTGGAAAGTAGGGACTTAGCAATAGAACAATATTTGGATTGTGGCGTGGCCACTATTTTTGGGTAATTACAGACTTTGGTTTCTATATTTATAAAATTTAGATACTTAAAATTACAGTGCAAGGTCAGAAATTTGAATTAATATGTGTGAAGAAGGCTTAGCACTTAGAAGTGATTCATAAATTATTGTTATTTTAAAGGACACTCTGACTCCCAAGACAATTATAAAGTGAAGAGTGAAGACTATTTAATCTTTAAGAAAGTGTGATACAGAATGTATGAGTCAAACAGATAATAAATCTAATAATAAATCATAGTGTACTGCTATATATATG
>NW_011888999.1:798820-811358 GCF_000151845.1 Pteropus vampyrus | reverse complement strand
GCTTTCATTAATGAGTTATTGAATGATGGAGCTGAAATGAGTGAGTAGATATGAAAGTACTTTAAAAATTGCAATTGCCATGTAAATATAAAGCATGATTATAACAAATCAACACAGATTTATTGGCTATGACTGCATAGTAGATGAAAAAAGTGAAATTGTTAATTGAGAAGAAACAGGAGTAGCAACCTTTCTCATAGAAAATAATCCAGAATTTATGTTGTTTAATACTGTGGTTAATTGATTGGGGTTGGATCTGGTGAGTAATTACATTTAGTAACAGTCTGCCAACACAATTTTCTCTCTCCTGTCACATTAAATCACTTACAATGAACTCATATTCAGGGAGAATATAAACTATTGTATGACCTACAGCTATATGAAGAGTGAATACAATTGTAATTGTTGAGAATGAATGAGAGATGCAGATGTCAAAATCCGACCAAAAAAAAAAAAAAAAGAAAAAAAAGAAAAAAGAAAAAGAAGTCTGGGACACAGCTCCAGCAGCCAAGGTGTCCAATTCAGAGTTAAAGACCTTTCTTTACTCACTGTGTTGAAGGGGCCAGTTCACAATTTCCCAAATGCAAAACATCAAAGACAACTCTCTTTTTTTTGCTTTCCCTACCTCTTTGTTCCTCTTGGAGTCCTATCAATCTCTGTAGTTATTATGATTTTTGAGATTTTTAATGATTCTCATTAGATCTTCATATTGATAAAAACAAATATGGTATTATGAAAAGAATTTCAGTTATGAAAAGAGACAGATTGGTTTTAAATTCTTCCTCTATCATTAAGTGGGTGAATAAAATTTCTGAGCCTCCATTCCCTCCTCTATAAAGCTGTAGTACTAACTTGTACCTTAAAATGCTTGGGTAGGGAGATCTCTCACAGTGTCTAATTCTTTGCTTCAGTTCAATGAATTTTTTTTTTTTTGCCATTTTTCTCATCTTTAAGGCTTAGATCATACCTTATTTACTAAATAATATATGTTCAATAAACATTCTTTTGTTTGGTTCTTTTTATTATAACAATTGCCACTGTAGTGACTTCTCTAACTTTTCATCTGTCCATGGGGACACATCTACCATCCACTTAGGAACTTGCCTGTAATTTTTTAAATTTAAAACTTGTTTACAAGTCAATTAGCCTTGGGTGTTTACTTCGGAAGTCATGTAGTAATATTAGATCAATAATGAGAAAATTAGCGTAGCTCTTGATAAAGAATGATGAACAGGCTTATGAAGTTATCCAGAATTTTAATGAAATGAATGGAATTCTCATTCACTTTTATAATTTTGATATAAATGCCTGGTAAAATAATGAGACACCTTTAGTTGTCTTGACATACTGGCAAATATTAACACATTTGAGAAAAAGGTAATGGTGACAAGGTTGTAGGTAAACAAATAAGCACTCAAAATCTTTGTCAGCAGGATTGTGACTTGGTTCAACACCTTTGGAGCAGGGGGATAAGGTGTGACAATCTGACTGGAAAGGGACCCAGGACTTATGTGTTGAAGCTATGCTTGCCAGACAGATATGATATTTTTACTTAGATTTTATGTTTATGTGAGGACATGAGGACACTGGAAAAAAGGGACTTGTTTGATAACTGAACAGCAGACTTTTTAAAATAAAGGTATCTATGCTTATTTGGAGTAAATTGGTATGGGAGAAAATGGGTAATGGAGATTTTTGAATTTCTGAATGGACTGCCTGCAATACAGTCATGTTTTAAAAATGCCACTGATTTGAGGATAACTTGTCAGTTTCTGTCAAAAATTAAAATGCACAGACCTTTTAACCCAGCAACTTCACTTTGTCCTATAGATATACATACGATAATGTCCCCCAGATGCATAAAAAAGATAATTTTGGCAATGTTACTTGTAACAATAAAATAGTAGAAAATAAATGCCTAATAATTTGGTCTGATTAAATATTATTATTATGGAACATTTAGAAATTCTTATGTAGTAAAATTAGATCTATATATACTGGAAGCATCTCTAAGATAAAGTGAACATACAAACCCACCTACAAAACAAAAATAAAAATAAAGTCTACAACAGAATACATACTTCTTATTTTTATAATATTATATGTAGAGAGAAAGACATACATATGCATACATACATATAGATTTGTATACTTACTCAAATATTAATTGTCTAGTATGTGCTATAAAGGAGAAAAGGACAGAAAATACTTTAAAGGATACTAAAATCTATTAATAGGAATTTGGGGCAGAGGATCCAAAGTGGAAGGAAGATCTGCTTTTCCCTGAGCTCCTGTTAAAATTTATTTTCATTATGTATATTTAAAAAGATAATAAACAATTTTAAAACATTCGGTTTAGAGACAAATGCATTAAAAATCAAAACAAGATTCAATAAGTAGAAATGTTTTAGTTTCTAGCATCAACACTCATCCTACTGTTGACCAATTTAATACAAACGTGTTGAAATTATTCTATGTATGGTCCCAGTATTAGACTTACTCCTATTTAAAAAACAAAACATCTCTTTATATTCCACTAACTTTCAAAATAACAGGCCTACCAAGACAGATTTAAAGTCAGTGAAATATACAAGGCAAATTTGGGATTCCATGAAGTTAAAATTCATAAATAATTATTTAATACACTCTTTTAGTGATCAAGCTATTCTATAGATACATTTTAGGTTCAGTCTCTGTTGTTTACATATTAAGATATCAGTTCTCTTTATGTGAACTATGAGAATCATGGAAGCCTGGTGATTTACAAGTAATAAAAATACACATGGAGAATATAGTTATCTAATTAAATCTGAAATTTGGTTGCTCCTGAAAGAGAAGCAACATGCCCATAGATGTTTTTCTATTCCCATTTCAACATGCAGAGTTGCTTTCAGTCAAATATATATTTTTTTACCAGCAAATGCCCATGGTTGCTTAATTATACCCTGGTTCTTTCCCAGTAATTATTTTTTTAGGGCAACTGTTGTTTTTATGTAAGCTGACTATAAATAGAACATATGGTACACAGATATTTAAATGCAGATAATAAGAAAAGATTAAATTTTTAACATAGATCTATATTAAATGCATGTGAACATAGGAACAATTTTTGCACAATCATTTTTGGAGTTCACATGAACTAAATTAAGAGGATGAAAGATAAGGAATTAAAGATGATATGCTTACATGGCAAATACATGACACATTTATTGATTTATTGTTTCCTACTTTGAGGTTGTGTGTGTATGTTGCATTTAAAACTTTAGTTCCACATAGGGTTAAGAAAAAGTATCTTGTGCTGAGGAATTTAGAATCACAAATCATTCCCCACAGTTGACTGGATATCCCTGTTCTGATTTATTATAGCATCCTGTGTGACTCTGAGAAATTAAGTACCCTTCCCAAGGTTACACTTAGAAGTGTGTAAAAGCCCGAATTCCTTAGAGTCAGATATTAGTTCGAAAACCTAAGAACTTTCTAAAGTTAAGAATATTTAAATATGGTATGTTACATATGTAAAAGTCAGCTTTGCATCACTTAAATATTTTTAAAATTACAATAATCACTTGTAAGAAATGGTATAAATATTTTCCCACAGCAGGATATTATAATGATGAGAAAGTATTTGTCCTAGAATACACCAAATACTTTCCACGTGGAATTGAGCATGCCTCTAAAGTGCACACATAGAATTGCTTATTAGACAAGGTATTAGGCAATACCCTTAAAATTTATTTTTTCAGTTCGCATACAATATTATATTAGTTTCCGGTGTGCAACATAGTGATTAGAAATTTGTTTATATAACTTACAGACTGATCACCCCAATAAGTCTAGTACCCATCTGACACAATACATAGTTATTACAATATTATTGACTATATTCCCTATGCTGTACTTTACATCCCCACGACTGTTTTTATAGCTGGCGATTTGGTCATCTTAATCCCTTCCGTTTTTCACCCACCCCTCAACACTCCCCATTTGACAAACATCAAAATGTTCTCTATGAGTTTATTTCTGTTTTGTTTGTTCATTTATTTTGTTTTTTAGATTCCACATATGAGTGATATCATATGGTATTTGTCTTTTTTCTGTGTGACTTATTTTACTTAGTGTAATACCCTCTAGGTCTATTCATATTGGTGCAGATGACAAAATTTCATCCTTTTTTTATGGCATGTATTATTCCATTGTATACATGTACCACTTCTTCTTTATCCATTCATTTGTTGGTGAACACTTAGGTTGCCTCTGTATCTTGGCTATTGTAAATAATGCTGCAATGAACATATGCGTGCATATGTCTTTTTACATTAGTGTTTTGGGTTTTTTTGGGTAAATACCAAGAAGTAGAATTGCTGGGGCATTTGTTTTAAAGTATATTTTGTATGATATAAGTATTGCTACCCCAGCTCTTGTTTTGCATTTTCATTTTTATGAAATATCTTTTTCCATCCATTTGCTTTCAGTCTGTGTCTTTTGATCTGAAGTGAATCTCTTATAGGCAGCATATGTAAGGGTCTTGTTTTTTTATCCATTCAGCCATCCTATGACTTTCGATTGAAAATTTTAATCCATTTACATTTTAAGTAATTATTGATAGGTATGTAGTTATTGCCATTTTATTTTACATATTATTTTTTTTCTTAAATAAGTTTAACATTTCTTAAAACTGATTGGTGTCGATAAACTCCTTTAGCTTTTTCTTGTCTAGGAGGTATAAGGCAATATTCTAATTACATATTTAGGAGTCAGTACCTGGGCTCTAATCCATTAAGTCTGAGGTTAGGTCAAAGCATTGATATTTCTAACATGTCCCCATGTGAAGCTGACGCTGCAGGTCAAACAACTTCTTTTAGATATAATATGACAAGTTAGAGTGAATGCTGAATAATTTAAGTATGTTAATTAAATAATATTTTTTTCTTAATCATACCTATCATTTTTCCATTCTTCTATATCAATGGTTGCCATTGGTTACACACACACACACACACACACACACACACACACACACACACACACACACATATATATATATATATTTGAATATTTTTGGGTTATATATTCTCCATTCAAGTTCACATCAGTGTGTGCACTAATACCTGACTCTATTTCAATTACCGCTCCCAGGAGGTTTTTGACTTTATGAATCTCACCATGGGTAACTGTTTTCACTATTGTTTGAACTACTATCTGTAACTTAATAACTTTCAAATCTCTTTCTTCGACCCAGAGATCTCTCATTCAACATAAATATAATGAGTGCCTTCTACATGTCAGACATTTGCTAAGAGTTAGGAGCCTCTTAAGTACTGATACTTAATAAAAATATAGTGGTCATTTATATTCATCATGGGTCACACCCCAATAATCTTGGCTACTACTTAAAAGAAAAGTGCCTGTGGTCATCTGTCTCCTGCTATACCCTGCTCTAACTTCCTTCCCCTCTCTTAACTAACAGACCTCTCTATCCCTCTGTTGTGCTGTATGGATAGTCAGTTCCATAACTACCACAGTCCTCTACATCCTCCAACTTTTCACTGAATATTTTCTGCATCTTAAATCTCAACATAAACATTGTTTTTTTCCTTTTGTGAATTTGACTTATCCTAACCCTTTCAAAAAACTTCTTTATTTTATTATATCTTATGTACTTTGGTATTCAGAAGTAAGTTTGCTATCCAACATTTCTTTCACTGCTATTCCAAATAACCATTTCTTCATAGGTCTGTAAAAAATCCAGCTTCACTGAGACACTGGCAGCATCACTCACTATCTAGCACATCCTTGTTAACTCCTGACCATGACCCTTATTCACTGAGGAAATTAAGACCTTGGCTTCTTCTCTCTACATTAAGTCCTATCATCATTTTGTGTCTTCAGAAGAGTTTATAGATTTATTGATTTATTGCACAAAAAATATCCAAAACATAGTGACATAAAATAATAAAAAATATTTGTTATCTATTATATTTTATAGGAGGTAGGGATTTAAGAGTAGCTTAATGAGTAGTTCTGGATTATAGCCTTTCAGGAGGTTAAAATCAAGATGTATTCCAAGACTGTGGTCATTTGAAGGCTTTTGGGGCTGGCAGATCCACTCCCAAGGTGGCTTGCTCACATGATTGATTGGCAAATTGGTGCTGGCTGTTGGCAAGCAGGGACTTTTGAGTGTCCTTGTGACATGGTAGCTCTCTCCAAACTAGTATTTAAACAGGTCAAAGCAAAGGCCACTTGTCTTTTATAACCTAACCTTGGAAGTTATACATCATCACTTCTTCTACATATTCTAATTAGTCATAAGGCCAGCTATGATTTAGTATAGAAAGGGTGTATACAAGGTCATGAATATCAGAAAACAGGGATCACTGAGGGTCATCAGAGGCTGGCTATCACTGCAGGATTAAACAAATTAAGGTTCTTATCTCTGAAACCCTGTATCTGTAAAATCTGGGTACAAGGTTGGTCTTTTTCATTACTTTTTATTCATCATCTTTTTCTTTGAGTTTTATAAAATTTGCTGAAGTTTGTTAAACACGTATGAACTTTGTTTCTTTTAAAATAAAATCTTAAATAGTCTACTTAACTTTGATGTCTTTGATAAACTCTAAGATAATCTGAATAAATCTCATACCCACAAATTATACAAATATATTCCAGTAAGCATATTTTCATTTCTAAGTAGTAATACTTATTGACCAAAATGTGGTAGGCATTGGGCTAATTAGGGATAATCACATTTAACATATAGCATGACCTTTTGAAATTATTTATTCTCTCCATTTTACAATGAAAGGACTGGGGTTTGGGAAGTTTAAGTATTTTACGAGGCCATACAACGGATCTGGTTGTGGATTACTGTAATATTTAATTACACTAATTTCTTTCAGCCAGCATTTACCAAAGTGGATTGTTACAATGTATTTCTAGACCTAAAGAATCATTCAAGTAAGATATTAAAGAATGTGTAAATCCTGCAGTAAAGACACATTTTAAATTTTCTTTAATTCAACATTTTTCTAATTTATACTCTTATGAAACCAACATACGATTTAATAAGGAAAACAACTGCAAAAACATTTCATTTTATCTATCTAGTTATCTATTTATTTAAAGCATAGAATTATCTTGACTGGCCACTTTCTAAGCAATTCAGGTTCATATGGTGATATTTATTGAGTATCTTCTAGAGTTATTGTAAGGTTGTTCAGAAAGCAGGAATATACAACCTTATGATTTCCTCTCCACTTAGAATAAATGCCAAGTTCCTTACCTTATACTACAAAGTCATGCATTGTCCAGCCCCTGTCTACTTCCCCAACTTTGTGCCATGCTTTCCCTCACTGCTCACACTCTTAAATCCTGGCCTTTAATTCCTCCAACACACTTGGCTCTCTTCAGCTGTAAGGCCTTGCACATTATAGTATATATATATATATATATAGTATATACTATATATACTATATATACTATATACTATATATGTAGTATATAGTATATATTTCTAAAACAGTCTTTTTTCAAATTTTAGAATTGTTCATTCTTTTATTTCTCAGCTTAAATGACCTTTGTCAGTGAAGCCTTTTTTGGCCATGTGATGTAAATAGGACACCCACCTCATTCTCACAGCTCTCTTAATCGTTTTATGACATTATCAGAATTTATCATATATTTTACTCATATAGATGTGTGTATATATGTATGTAATGTGTATATGGTGTATGTAGTATAATGTATATATGGCATCTATATATTTCTTTGCTTATTTTCTCTTTTCTCATATCGTTTTTTTTTGTTTGTTTTTAGAATCTAGGCCATAGATTTTTGTTTTCCTAATTAATACTCAAAGCTGGGTGCATTTCCTGGTTATAGTATTCATTTAATGTATATACGCAAATGACTAACTAAATTAATACCTATAATAGGACCTAACAAAATGGAGTACTTACTATATATCAAGCAGTATTATAAGGGCTATTTATATATGCAATATTTGACTCTCATTAAAACTCTAGTAGATGGGAACTATTCGTATGTCTACTTTTAGATGAGAAAACTAAGATGGAGAAAAGTTAAATAACTTTTCTTCGATCATACTGCTAGTATTTGCCCAAGCAAAAATTTGATTTAGATAATCTTTAAAGAGTTATGTTTCTGAACACTGGGCTAGGGTATGTTTATTATTGATTGAATAAATTAATACATAACTAACTTATGCTGGAATATACAAACATATAGAAATAACTAATGTACAAGGCATATTTTGATAAGTTATAAAACTTCTCTTTATTTATTTATAAATATACCAGTCTTTAGACACGATGCAGTAGAGGCAATACGACATTTTCTTGTAAAGGAGAAAGACATATACATGAATACTTATAGTAAAATGGTGTACTCAGAGAGTTGAAACACAAGAGTAGAATATTATTGAGGAAACATAGACCTTGAAAATCAAAATAAGCTCCCTAGGAGAGGTAATACCTAATCTGATACTTAAAGGATGATAATAGGTTCTCAGTGATCAAATATTTTGAGGCAAACATGCCCTTTGGGGCATAAGCAGAGATGCAATGTAGGGAAGTACATGTTTTGCCCAGGAGATGACCAGTGGCTTTGTGTTGCATAAAGTGAAAAGACAAGAACCTCAAGAGAGGAAGTCAGCAGAGCCAGGATCTCAAAATTCTCAGATCAGTTATAACTAGTAAAATATAGGAATGCCTATATTTGAACTGTGCTTTAGGGCAGAGTTCTACAACAGAAAGTTGTTCCAGTAATAAAAACACTTGGAGCAGAGGTAGGAATTTTCTGCTATTTTATAGAAATGGTAAGGTAGTGGTATGATATCACCAGGTCATTTCATTTATATTTACTGGGAAAAGCTCAAATCGTAGGATATAGGTTATCACAAGAATGCTGAGATTGAGAATTGATAAACAGAATCTGAGAGAGAAGCCCAGTTCTTAGCACTGTAATCTCAATAAGTTTTCTAATATTACTGAACCTCAGTTCAATCTACGTGTTCCCACATGGCGAAAATAACATTGAAATTGACAAAAGAAATGATAGACATTGCATAGCAAATGCCAGGCTAATACTTGATGCTTCACATGGATGAAGTAAAAAGTAATATTTTTATAGTTGGTGTTATTATAAATAGTATGACAATTCAGAGGAGCTGGGGTGTGAAGAGGAATTTAGCTGGTCTAAGCTGCCTCTACTATCATAACTATTGTGTTGATGAAAGCAGGACTCATTTCAGATTCTACCAGCTGGTGACTTAGGAACTCCTTGACTGTTTGTATTGTTGCATGAGCACACAACTACTTTCTTATATTGGTGCTTAGACAACAAAGGCAAATCATCACTGATGAAGCCTAGAGGAGACAAATACACAGGAGACTACACTCAGCATATTGCTTTATAACTAAAATTATGGCAGAAAAATATGTCACTTTTCTATCAATAGGAAGTCTTCCTTTTCCATTCAGTGTAGTGATTTTAAAAGTCATTGAGCAGCTGCTTTTTCAGGCTTAAAAAAAAAATAAAGTGTCTTGACTTATATTAAGAAAGATCATGTGGTGTTCTTCACAAATCCAAGGAGTTGGTCCACTGCCCACATAAAATTCAGTTTTATGTGGTAATCACATTTCCTTTTTTTCACTTTAAATATTCTCTTCTGTGAATATTAGTGCAAGAGGAGTGTAGCTAGGACACTGGAGGTTAATCCAAAATAGAGTCAATATTTTACATTTTACAGTCATCTAAATAATGAAATTATATTGTCCACAATCTCAGAGTTCAGGTGTTCAGAAATACAACCTGAATTGTGATAGAAATTCAGAATACTCTAGCAAGATAACTCTCAAACTCTCCTATCTGGGGAAACCAGAGTTGACGTTTTCCTTTTTTCCTTTCCACTGCTTTATTTTCATTTTATGATAAATATGGGATAATCTCTCTTCCTTAAACAAACAAAAAATAATGGCATAAGTGATTTCTAGTTTTGTCTTATTTTTGTTTTGTTCCTTTATAATAGCAAAAATTGTCTTTGTAAGAATTGTTTGCACATTTGAGATAATGATTCACTATTTTTTTCAAAAGTGGATTTTCTCTATTACTGCAATTTCCATGAGAATAATAACTTCAAGGTAAATTAATTGCTTTGAATTATTAACACTTTCAACTTATCGTTAGTGAATATTAAATGATACAAATTTCGTGAAGAGGTTTTGATAATGTGATTCACTGTCTTTCTATAGACAAAGGAATAGTGGTACTGTCAAGAAACCAACTAGAATGGTAAAATATGCATAAAACATTTTAAAGTATTCTATTCTATGGAAGTATTCAAAACATGATAGCCCTTAGCTTTAAACAAAGTTTATATGTTAAAATTATTTTTAAAATACCTCTAAATACCTCATGGCGGTTAAAATAGTTTTATTTAAAGAAATTATATGACTTAGAGCTGCATAGTGCTTACAGTGTATGGTCCATATTTATATATTATCTTATTTAATTCTCACAAGAACAATGTTAGTTTGCTTTCACTGGATTCTTTTATCTTTTAAATAATATTTTAAGTTCCTATGTGAAAAAATGGGAAATGAAGAAACAAAGTAGCTTTTCCAAGATCATAGGCTTGAATTCATATGTTCTGACTCCAAATCCTATGAATTTTCCCATTCTCTATTGTAGTCTATATCTAGTTCTGAAATTATTTTCATTTTAATTAAAAATGGGGAAATTATGTCCTGATTATCTAAACTCATTGCCTAATATCTCTAATTCCTTGGGGGCGGGGAGGGAATTATTTTTATCGGTTTCTACTCTGTCTTTCGACTTCATTTTCTTCTCCATTTTGTTTTGTTTTAGAATGTAACCATTTACTTTTTAAAAAGTCAGGAAACTTATTTTAAACTATTTCCAAAGAGATCAGAAACATGTTCATTACTTTAAGAAATAATCAAGGAATACTATCAGAATGTTATTACTAAAAATACTAGATTTTTACATCAAATATATAACTTTTAAAATAAAAAAATAAGGATAACCATATTTTCAAACTTATCTGAACTTTCTTTTCATTGAAGTTATTTATTTAAGAACAGCCAGTTGGATAATAGGGCAAACTAAATACAACTTGGCTATTTTTTATCTATAAGTGCTTTACTCAAAGGTCATTTTCTTATCAGGGAAGATTAATTCTGCATTTTACATTAAAACTCAATTCTAGCTCTCTAACAAATATAAAACCTGTGATAGCAACCTTAGCACAAAAACTATTCCTAGTTCTTTACAGGAAACAAAGGAGTAAGCTTAATATCTAGTACGAGATATAAGATAAAACATGAATATGCATAATTTGAGTAGGTATAGAAGTGTATAGAGAGAGGTAGATAGAACATTAATGAGAAATTAAAAGAACATTACTCTTATTCTGTCAAAGAAAATAGAAGAAAAAAATTGAGATAGTTATTAAAAGATGGGTAAAATTTAAACATGTAGATATAGTAGAGAGAAGAGATAGAACCTAACCCTGAAGGGAATGCCCCAAGACAGGGAAATATGGGGTGTCTGAGACTGAAGAGCAGACATACCTTGGCATTCATAGAAATTACCAACTCAAATTCATTTACTTGAAAGAGAGTGGAAAATTTCACAATGTAGACTTGTTTTTCTCTTCAAAGAAATACATTTGAATCCTGTACAATGTGAGAATGAATACATATAATGTCCAAGTACTTAGCTAGTGAATGAACCTAGACCACAGACCACAAAATGGTAGGATTTTTCTCACAGATTTTTCTCACAAAAATTTAGAGTTTTATTCTTGGTTGTGAAGAAGGAAAAAGGGGGAGGAGAAAGAGGAAAAGAAGAAGTAGTCCTAGTTCTGATAACACACTGGCTGGTAGTCCTCCTACCAGCTAATATAACTGCTGCCCTGAGGCAAGGCAAGTATTTACCAATTAGGTTCAAACCCCACCACTCTCAACTGTTTTTCATATCCTATCATTCTTAGCATTCTGATACCTGCAGGCATTTGAGTTTTTACTTTGTAAATACAAGCCCCTCTCTCCAAGTTTATTCCTACTTATCTTTTTACGTATTGTTTATATAGCGATTAGAAGACAAAACAAATAAAAACATACTTTTGTTTTAAACAGGAAACAGGACAATAAGAAAAGATAGTTATCAAAATCAGGAGTGAAAATAATAGTACAAAACAATCATTTTCCTATGGCCAACAAATATGTTTTTATACATTTAAGAGTGGAATTTTGAACTCAACTTTGGCTCAGATCCATGAGTTGAAGGAATCTAGCATAAATTCTGTATAGAAATAAGAACTTATTTGAAATACTATTTCAAAGGTCATTTTCTTATCAGGGAAGATTATAGCCAAGTTCTTATCTATCTGTCTGTCTGTCTATCTATCTATCTATCTATCTATCTATCTATCTATCTATCTATCTATCTATAACTACATCTACATATAAAAGTGTACAATATGTTATATTTACATAAT
>NW_011888999.1:792032-798770 GCF_000151845.1 Pteropus vampyrus | reverse complement strand
TACTTGAAAGAGAGTGGAAAATTTCACAATGTAGACTTGTTTTTCTCTTCAAAGAAATACATTTGAATCCTGTACAATGTGAGAATGAATACATATAATGTCCAAGTACTTAGCTAGTGAATGAACCTAGACCACAGACCACAAAATGGTAGGATTTTTCTCACAGATTTTTCTCACAAAAATTTAGAGTTTTATTCTTGGTTGTGAAGAAGGAAAAAGGGGGAGGAGAAAGAGGAAAAGAAGAAGTAGTCCTAGTTCTGATAACACACTGGCTGGTAGTCCTCCTACCAGCTAATATAACTGCTGCCCTGAGGCAAGGCAAGTATTTACCAATTAGGTTCAAACCCCACCACTCTCAACTGTTTTTCATATCCTATCATTCTTAGCATTCTGATACCTGCAGGCATTTGAGTTTTTACTTTGTAAATACAAGCCCCTCTCTCCAAGTTTATTCCTACTTATCTTTTTACGTATTGTTTATATAGCGATTAGAAGACAAAACAAATAAAAACATACTTTTGTTTTAAACAGGAAACAGGACAATAAGAAAAGATAGTTATCAAAATCAGGAGTGAAAATAATAGTACAAAACAATCATTTTCCTATGGCCAACAAATATGTTTTTATACATTTAAGAGTGGAATTTTGAACTCAACTTTGGCTCAGATCCATGAGTTGAAGGAATCTAGCATAAATTCTGTATAGAAATAAGAACTTATTTGAAATACTATTTCAAAGGTCATTTTCTTATCAGGGAAGATTATAGCCAAGTTCTTATCTATCTGTCTGTCTGTCTATCTATCTATCTATCTATCTATCTATCTATCTATCTATCTATCTATCTATAACTACATCTACATATAAAAGTGTACAATATGTTATATTTACATAATGTCATATTGTAAAGTTTTTAGGATACATCTCTTACAAATATTAACGGATCAACTTTGGTTCATTTGGTTCTTTTGCATAATGCCTGCAGGAGACCAGTAATATCTTCATTTAGTAACATTCCTTGATTAGGGATGTTAGTATTGCTTCTTTATTTTATCAGTGCTTTACCACTTTTAAACTTCTTGAATCTAGTTATTCATCCATGTGTTTTTATAGATAAGAACTAAATACCTATATTCTTCAGGCACTGTGCCAGGCAGCAGTAAATTATTATTTCTAACCTTGAGGAACTCCCACTCTAGAGTGGGAAGTAGATATACAAAAACATAGATATAAAATGATGTTATAACCATATAAGAGGAAGAACTTGACTTGGCTATGAATTTATGAAAAGCCAGAGGAGATTGGACTTGGACAACACCTTGAATGAAGAGTATGTTTTGTGACTGGAAAAGGAGGAGCATTCTAGACAATGAGCAGTGAGAAAAGGCATGGAAAGTTGAGTGCACAGGAGTTGGGAATAGTTGAATGTGGAGGGGTGATGGAAGATAAACTAGGAGAGTAGGGAGAAATATATCATAGACCTTCTAGTGAGCTATGTGGCAGAATTTGAAATTTATTTTGTAGATGATGAGCCATTGAAGAGAGATGTAAAGAAGTAACGTGCTCAGATTTGCCTTTGTAACTTTAAAAATGGGATAAATACAAGGAAACCAATGTCTTGTAAATAAATTTATCAAAAATATAAAATTACTGTTTTGCTAAAGAAAAAAGCAGTATTATTTATAATGCTCCAGTAGCTCCTAAAGAGATAAGTGGAATCAATATTATATCATTATTATCATATTATAAAGAAGCTAGATTTTTAGCAATAAGTTACTTGTCAGTTAAAGATTTGGCATCTGCAGGAAAAATTTGTTAATACGATCTAAAAAAATATACTACATGTGTATACACATATTGTATATGGATTTAGCTGAAATATAATCCAAATTTTATGATATCCTAGTATGGCCCAAAGGTAGAATTAACACATATAGAGAGAAGAGGAATACATTCATTGACCTCTTGGGGGACAAAATGACACCTTAAAGCTTCAGTGAATGATAAATTGTGCTATAGATTCAGCTCACTAATAGCTCTGGTATACCTTTCCTAGAATTAGTTCTAGGGTTCATTCTTATGTTCAGCTGTGATAGTGCATCTAGAGACTTATTAAAATCTACTGTTGGAATGAATGGCTGCAGACCATGCTTATAACTCAGAAAGCTTCTGAGAGGCTTAGAAATAAATACGTTCAAAATATTTCATGGTTTGGTCTATAAATATTCCTGTGAATTGCCTTGTGAACTCAAGCAAGGACATTCAGGAGACATTTACACTTAAACTTTAAGTTCTTCTTCATTATGAGTTAGCCTTTTAAAAATTCTATTTTTGCATTCAAGCACATCCTGACCCTAGTAGAATGGGTATTTTATGTGCACTTTTAATGCAAAATCCACTTAATTTGGCTTTGCATTTGGGGGAAAAAAGTCACATTTTTATTCATGCAGAAATAAGGTGGTATCATTTGCCTTGTCAAAATAATCGATTGTTTTAATGTGTTCAGTCATTTTTATCATCTAGTACATTAAAAGCAACAATACATGAATTAATAACTTTGAAATTAGAGCTTAACATTTAAAATATTTGTACAAATTTTAACATAGGAGTGTTTTAATAAAAATAATTTGTTTCATACTGATACACATGTGCAGCTTTGCACATGCACATCCATATAAACACATATTACGCATATCTTTTTTAGAGGGGGAGTTCAGTAGATGGGTTTCTATGAAAAATGCTTTTAGGCATCTCTTTAGTATAATAGTATAGAAAATGAATAACATCAATGTGCTGCAAAATTATTTGCCAGCCCTAAGGCCTGGGTAAAAGGGTTTATTCAGTGGTACCTCAGTTTCTGACATATAGAGAGTTCTCAAAACTTATTTGTTGAGAAAAATGGTAAATAAATGGAAACAGGATAAATAGAATACAAGGCTTGTGGCAATTAAAAAAGATCTGCTGAATTAATATCAGGTCCACTGACTCATAGTTTTTTATTTTCAATTTACATCGTCTCATCTGAAAATGAAAAGACAAGCAGCTTTGAGGATAGAAATCTTAAACTGTCATACTGAATTTTAGTAACAAGAATATGCTCATAATAGATAACTTGGAAAATAAAAATAACTAAAAGTAAAAACACAAATTTTCATATCACAACCTACTTATGATATTTCTAATATTTAGGTGTTTAGTTCTTTCTCTCTCATACATATCCTTATATGTATTGTACCTGTATTATATATTTACATCTAAATTTAAATCGATATCAATATCGATACATATTCTTCAGAATTATTATGATTCTGTATCCAGTGTTCTGTGGAAGTACTTCAGGGTAGCTAATTAAAATTTTATTTTAAAACATATTTTATCTAATTTTAAAACCAGCCTACAAAACAGCACCATTCAAATGTGTTAGACAATGTTCTAGAAATACCTTGGAAAAAATTTTTTTTTACTCTCAAGATTTATTTGATGTATTTTTAGAGTGCAATTAATTAGAAAATTTGTAAATATGTATGAATATTTTAAATCAATGGAGACTGAATGCAGCCCCCTTTATAGAGTGTAAGATAAGGTCATTATTACAGCACCTGTACATTGTCCCCACACGTCAGGTTAAAATTTGAATGAGATAAATGTAGATGCAATATAACTGTGAACATAAGAAATGTCCAAATCTGTGGAGAATTTTTATGAGTTTATTTGAGCCAAACTGATGATGTATGCTGGGGAGAAAGATCTCAAATGTTCCAGAGAATACCAGTTTTGCAGTTTCTTTTATGAATTTGAAATTAAGGAGAGGACAGAAGGATGATTACATGCAGGTGAGAGAAAACAAGATGGGGATTGGATTAAAGGATAGTTAACAAGATTATGTGCTCTCTTGAGGATGGTTATTCTTTTGAAGGGTCTGGAAAAGAGGATTACTTCTGGCATTTCAAAGGTGTGTTAACCTAGATTCATAACAATGATTAGGGCTTGTGTAAACCTTTTACTAAAGAAGTTGTGGGCTTGGGGTGTGACTACCCACTATGGCCTGCCCAGTTAGGAATTTATGATCTGATAACCCTGTGAGGTTACTTTCTATAAAATTCCCCCTCCCCTTTTCCTGTCAATATGATTATACCATATTCTATATTATAGAGTTCCAGTATTAGGTGCAAATTTTGGTTATTATTTTTCTAAATTTAATATTTATAATACACTATGCAAGATATAGCATTTCCATTCAAAATCACAATTTTCTACTACTCTTCTTTCGAGGTTTTGAATAAGCCTAATTCAATTTACAGACAAGTTGTTTTATTAAAAGTTTACTAAAATTACTAAAGATTTACTAAATTTTAAAAATCTTTTCATTATTAGTAGTTGATAAATAACATTCTTATCAACGGACTGAGAAAATAATTATAAAATCTATAATTATAAAATCTACAATATATTAAATATGATCTGTATGTCAGGCACTAAATTGTACGGTTTTCTATCTTATCCAACTCCATAATATGTTCAGGGGTTAGGAGAATGGCATCATCTCCACCACACAGATAAGGGAAAGGAAGGCTGTGAAAGTCCAGCAAATTCCTTGGGGTCACTTAGTTTTTACGAAGCCCAGTTAGAATCAATAATAGCTAGAACTGATTCCAACTTATACTAATTTATTTCTTCTTAGAAAATGAGTCATTTAGGGTAATTAAAAGAAAGACTAAGGTTAAAACAAAAGTCTAAAGAAACAGCTCTAGCATCATTGGGAAGTTCTGCAGGCTGAGAAGTTGTTCAGACAAGTCTGATGGTACTGATAGCAAATGAACATGTCCATTCAGCCAGATTTGTTTTTGTTTTTTGCTTTGTTTATCTGTTTGTTTGTTTTGCCTCTCTTTCTTTCCCACCAGAAGACATAGATTTGGTCTCTTCATGGGAATGCATGTCTGTATTTCCTATCGGCTATTATTTTAGCCCGCAGGATTAGTAGAGGGATTTAATATAAAGATAGAATTTGTTCTTCACAATGGCCTCTCTCCTTGCCATTGGGGACCAGAAAATTTTATCTCCATTGCCACTGCATTCATCTTTATAAATCATGAAGACTCAGAATAACTAAACCCTCCAGCCCCATCGCACTTTGCTGCACTGCTTTAGAAAGAGCCATTATATGATTTCCATTTTAGAAGATGCTTTTCTAGCTTGGGAGGCCTTAGCTTTTTTGGCAGCATTAAACTATGCTCCTTGGGGTAAGCTCCTCTACTCAATTACAGCTAACTGGCTTAAGAGAGAAACTATGTTTAGCTTACTGTCTTAGCCAGTAGAAAAGTTTGGAATGGCAGGACAAACATATTTTATGAACAATCTACCTTCTAGGCATTGCATCTGATTTATTGGTGACTTCTGTCACTCATGTTGATGGCTGAGGATTTCGAAAATGGCGAACTCTTCTTTAAAGTTGGCTGTTCAGTTTTATAGAACATATTATACAATGACTCTTAGATTCTGGTCACATATCTTTATTCAGGAAAAGAGAGGAGATATGCATATATATGCTCAAAAGCTATAAAGCAAGTCAAAATTCTATAGTATTGTTTCTATAAATAATTAAAATAGCAACAAAATAATAACAAAATAAAAACTGAATACAATTTGTCATAGACTTGGCAGATGCCGAGGCCTTTCCCAGTTAGATGGGCCTTCTGGGAATTTTCAAGTTTGATATAGGTGGGTTCTCATTGGATTTTCTTATACAGAACTGGCAGTTTCTGATCCAGCCTTGAGAGGGTGTACCAGTTTTCTCTAGATGCCATGACAAATACATGGTAAAAATAAAGGTTAGAAAAGATGCCTCACTCCTCAAGGCACCCAGGCTAAGAAATAAATATTCTAGCTAGGGAGATATTTTGCCCAAAATTTGCTTAAGAGAACAACACGACAAAGCAAATGTACTATACAAAGTACCTAGAGCTAGAGAACATATTGTTTATTTGTTTACAAATGAGACCACATGTTTTGTGGTTAAACCTGTATTCCAATTTCAGTCCTTCAGTGGCACTATACAACTAAAGGCTTCATCTCCCGCCCCCCAAATTCAATTCAAGAGGGAAGATAGAGTATTTGGCTTTGCAGTTTTTGAGAGGTTAAACTAAGTTACATTAGTAAAGAGTGTAATAGGTGTTTAATATGTCATATTGTATTATCGCATTGATAGCTTATCAAAAGAGAAATATGTCCTAGGAAGATAGTTCCTCCATCCTTTTCCTCAGCCCTCTGGCTCCAATATCAAACACTACCTGAAGTTCTTTTCCTGAAGGAACTCATTTTAAAACACATGCAACTTCATTTTTGCAATCAAAGCCATTTATTTCTAAAAATCAAATAAGCTTATATAAAATCTCAATGTATTTTTCAAGTGTTCATATTTAATTCATTTATTCCTCACAAGTGTAAAAGTTTAATATTAATAGTCTACTTGCATTTTTATAGGTAGTTTGAGCAGTATTGAAACCTGAGTTTGAAAAGGTCCAGATGGTTTGAGTTTTATTGAAACTCGAGTTTAAAATAGTCCAGCTGCTTAAGGCAAAATTTTAGAAAAGTATAGAACTTGTTTCAGAAATTGTTAGTATGCTACCCACACAGAACTTTCCGTGGAGTTCCATAACTCCTCATCACAGGTTTGTCTTTACCCAAGCCTTGTGCTCATCTTCTCTGATAGTGCACAGTTTAGATAAGCCAGGCATGTGCTCC
>NW_011888999.1:780935-791982 GCF_000151845.1 Pteropus vampyrus | reverse complement strand
CATTGATAGCTTATCAAAAGAGAAATATGTCCTAGGAAGATAGTTCCTCCATCCTTTTCCTCAGCCCTCTGGCTCCAATATCAAACACTACCTGAAGTTCTTTTCCTGAAGGAACTCATTTTAAAACACATGCAACTTCATTTTTGCAATCAAAGCCATTTATTTCTAAAAATCAAATAAGCTTATATAAAATCTCAATGTATTTTTCAAGTGTTCATATTTAATTCATTTATTCCTCACAAGTGTAAAAGTTTAATATTAATAGTCTACTTGCATTTTTATAGGTAGTTTGAGCAGTATTGAAACCTGAGTTTGAAAAGGTCCAGATGGTTTGAGTTTTATTGAAACTCGAGTTTAAAATAGTCCAGCTGCTTAAGGCAAAATTTTAGAAAAGTATAGAACTTGTTTCAGAAATTGTTAGTATGCTACCCACACAGAACTTTCCCTGGAGTTCCATAACTCCTCATCACAGGTTTGTCTTTACCCAAGCCTTGTGCTCATCTTCTCTGATAGTGCACAGTTTAGATAAGCCAGGCATGTGCTCCATAAAAATGCCTGCATCCAGCTTACAAAGTCCCAATGGCCCACACACAATCCTGGCAAAGTCAGTCAACGCATATGTATTGTATAGCTACTCCGCTCAAGGCACTGAGCTAAGTTTGGAGGAGCTCCAACACATTCCTCTTCCTGGCTCCTTATCTTTAACCTGTGCACTACTCAACAGCTCATGATTCCTACCACCAGCACTTCCACCGGCACTACCAGCCCCCTCAGCACCACTAGTATTGATATGTCTGCTACACACCAGGTACTCTATATATTTTATTTCTTTTTATATTTTAACTACTCCCTTGCAAGATATTCCTATTTTATATTTTATTGCTTGTTTTAAGTTTCAGTATCCTCATTTTAAACTAAATATATTATTTTTTACTAGGAGTTGTTTAGAGGCTCGAATGCAATAATATTAGTCAAGTTCTTATTAGTACAAGGCCTGGAATATGCAAAGTATGATAAATAAAATATATGTATTATTTTGAAAATAAATCAACCAAGGCTCAATGAGATAAAATACTTTGCTTAGTGTGGCCCAGAGAATTGCAGAGATGAAGTCTAAAGTCCATTTTTTCTGATGTCAAAACATGTTTTCCCTCCGACTTTCTTTTAGGGTCAGCTCTGTGATTAGGAAGCTTCTCTCACTAGAGTCTATTCAGTCTTACGCTCCTCTGCCCTGTCCCCAAATGGATTAAACTACAAATGTGACTTTTTGAGGATTTTTTTAATGCTCCACAGTGGGAGCTTAGTCGTGAACTAAAGAGAAGACTATCCATGTTACTTTCAAACTCAGAAGCCATAGATATAGCCTAGGAGAGTTTTGGGTTGATGAGAGAACCATATTGGAAATGCATTAGTTCCCAATTTTGTAGTTTTCTATGTGTTTTGTTACCCCCGGCCAAGTTTCATTCTCTAGTCCTTTAACCATCTTTGACTTCCGCTACCTTTGACCTCAGTTGTCTGAGAATTAGTTATTTTATCCATACTCTGGAAACTCACAGGGCTTTCAACCCAGCCACTGTTATATCGCCTCCTCTAAACAAGAGTGGGACCTTCAGCAATTAGGCAGGGAATCCATGGGGGTTGATTTTAAAATCCCCATGTTCCTGGAGATTTTGGAAAAAAATAGAACAAAAAATATTTTCTTTAGCAAGCTTGTGGTTTATTCATCAGATAGAAAGCTCCAGGCCAAACCTGAAAACAGAAAAAAAACTGGCTTTGAAAATGTGAGTTCCTCCCTAAAATCTGCTTTAATTAGAACAGGATAGAAAGGAAAGAAAGAAAAAGAAAGAAACCCCTATTTAAAGAAAAACTGGTTTCTGAAAAGGGCTAGTGGCTTTTGAACAAAACTCCTTTATGTCACTGCGGTTTCCCTAGTGTGAGGATAAATCTAAAAATAGGAGCTCAAGCTTTTATTAACTGGACAGATACCATATGTCCTGCTGGGATAGGATTTGTTTTGATTATTGATTCTGAGAGTAGACTATGTGCCTCTGTCCACCCCAGGGATGTGAAATGACTTGGTGTTCTAAATTACCCACCTAATCTGAGAAATACATTGTTAGTTTTTACTCTTTTTAGAGCATCAAGACTTTTATTGAAAATATCTCACACAAACACACACACTAATCTTTCTAAAAAAATGAAAGCCGACCCATTGTATTTTAAAACAAACTTGTCTCATTCTACTGGACTCATTGGAAATTCACAAGCAAGAAAGGGCTCATCCTTCAAGGTGACCAGGCTGCTGTCCAGAGTATTTTGTGGAAATGCAGCCCCCTCATTTAGTGTCCTATTCTGGGAGATTCTGCTTTACATAGCAAGGTTTTTTGAGGCTGGGACACAGACTAACCAATTAAAATTACAGAAACATATCCATGCATGTTTACATTGAAAGTCTACAGCCACATATCTCTTCACTCAATTTTCTTCCATCCTTTTTAGTCAGAGACCATGACTTGCTCAAATTTGTATTCTTGCCTGGCCTAGTATATATTATGTGCCCAATTAATGCTTTGTGGATGAATTCCTGAGAATGAAAAATTACCTCTGAGGTAAAACAAAAACAAAAATCCTTAGTCAACTCCAATTAGGCCAATTACTGGAACACATTTAAGGAAGGCTTCAGTATAACTGGATAAAGAATCAGAGACAGACAACAGAATCTATTTCATCATTGCAAAAGAATTTTTTTTTTATATTATTTTTTGGAAAGAATAACAGTAATGAGATTTTTATTTTCACTTTAGGAAAGAATAACAGTAATGAGAATTTAAACTATCCTAGAATATAAAATGTAAGAGAAAAGATACTACTTACCCAGGTAATGACAGGTAATCTAACACATGAATTTTGAGTTACAAATTCATCAAAGCCTGATCAATTGCAATCTCATTTTTTTTCCCCCATTGGCTCTTAGATAAGGTATTAATAAGCATCTTTTATTTGCCAGTTATTTTGCTAGATGTTTCCGAGTTGAGCGAAGCAAAGTCATTATTCTTAGGGAAATGCTACCTGTAATTTCAATGAATAGAATTTGATCTAAATGTGATGAAAGAGACATGTGAGGAGATCTACCTCACTCAATCTGGAAGCCTAAGAGAGGGATTCCAGGAGGAGATGGTGCTTAAGTCTTGAAAGAAAAGTTACCATGCAAAAAGAAGATAGTAGGCAGTGAGGTATGAGTATAGATGCAGGGGAGAGTGTGTGTTGTTATAATGGCAAGTGCAACTGACATGGAATACGAAGTACTGGCCGGGGGCGGGGCGGGGTGGAGAGGAGGATCAATGCAGAATAATTCATTCTTTGTATAATAATAGAAATTCAGACATGAAAGTGTCTCTTCAGACTATCCTAAGCTTGTCAGATCACTGCCCCACCAGCTTTCTCTGGGCTCCAGGTCACTAAATATTCCATTTGATATGGGTTGCAGTCATTCTGCAAAGCCACATTTCATTAATGCAGATTTAAAATGCTGGGAGAAAATTGAGAAATCATAATGTTTGTCTAGGCCTCTTGGTAATGGATTCCATCATGCTATTACCTCTTTGGTACCCTGCTATCAAGGTGACATCTCCTTTAACACTGGCAACATGTAGAGTGTCAGCTTACCGTGGATTTAAAGTTGTTCCTAAGGAAATTCCCTTGTTTCAAAAATGTACAAGATTTGTCAGGCAGTAGACAATCTCAAATAGATGAGTAATGTAATATTATGTTGTATTATAACATTACAGCATTACAATATTACAATAATGTATTAACTGAATTTGTTAACATTCCCAGATATATATACCTCAGCAAGGCCAATCTCTTCATTTAGATGAAGTAAAAGATTAGTATTTAATTTTCAAAAATATTATGAGGTAGACTAAGGCTTATAATGGGTTAAGATTCTTGGATAAAATTGTAAGAATAAAAAATGAAAAAGCGGTTTGAATTCTATCAGTGACCCCCACCGGCTGATGCTCTTTTGTTAAAACCGCACTTAACATTTGTAAAAGATAGCTTATCCAACTACATATAATTTATGTATAAATGTGAGCAACTGAAGTTATCTTTGAAGTGTTTTACAGGGATTCTACACTTGACATCCATGCCTATCCACAAAAATCTTGGTAAAAGTTATACATTTCTTTATTTTTCCTGTAGGCCTTCTATGAGGCTTACATGCTTTGGGTACCAAGTTAGATATTTGTATGCCCCAGAAGGCAGGAATGGCCAGCCTTGAGAAGTTCCCAGCTTAATGAGGGAAGTAGAAATGTAAACAAATAAGACTTAAGACTGTAATAAATAACTAAGTGCTATCTTTGTAAATACATATGGACTTATGTTGAGCAAAGAAAGAAATTCTGCCTGAAAGCTTCAGAGAGTTTCATAGCAGAAATTGTGACAGAAGCAGACCTTGAAAACGTGTAGAATTTTGCCAAGAAGAGAGATCTTGGATGACCTTTCTGGCCAAATGATACAGGATTCACTGTGAGAATCATGGACGTTAGGCAGATATTCAAAAGGAGTTTCATACTAAAGTCTTGGTGGAACCCAATTCCATACTTTTACACGTAAAGGTCTTAGCCCTATTTCACAAATCTGAATGTATCACTTAGCACACAGTGATATAATGGTCGATATACCTATGTCTCTTTCCCATTAGACTGTGTTCTCTTTTCATGTAGGAATTCTGCTGCATCCCAGTGTAACTAGAATCTGATATAATTACCAGGGCATGTCAAATGTTCATTAAGTATTTGTTGAATAAGTGAATAAATCTATCAATAAATGAATGACTTGTTTTACAGTCCCTCGATTATATGGCTTTTTCCCTGACTGGAGTGAAAGCATCTTGAGAGGAGGAGATGTTTTGGTATTGCTTAAAAGGTCTTTCCATAGAGTGATATCCACATATTGAAACGTATATGGGTTTTTAAGGAGTTCAGAAGACAAATCCTGAATTAAAAAAAAAAAATGAATGTTATCAATTATTTTCCCTTGAGTAGCTGCCAAATTGTGGAACTGCCTCTACTCCCAACTATTCACTTAGAGGGGAAAGTATATTGCCAGGATTTTTTTAATAGCTCCAAGAAGCTTCAATTTACATGAAAAAGGTTTTGACCAAAGTATAACAAACAGAAGTGCTGCTCGATTAGAAAGCATAAGCATACCAGTTGTGCCCAAAACAGCATTACTTCAAAATTAGGAGGGACAGTTGAGACAAATAACATCAGCATTATAGACAGTTATGGATTACAGAAATTCACTGTTATCTAGTTCCCATTTTTTACCTCCTGCAGAAAAATCCAGATGCCAAAGTTGAAATGAGGGTGCTGAGAGAGGTGAAATGTTTTGTCTCAGATCACTCATCCTCAGAGGGGCAAAGGTAGTTGTAATTTGAACTACATCCACTTATCTTACTTAAAAGTCTGTTACCTTTTCCCCACATTTCTACTGATAATAAGGTATTAAGAGGGAGGGGCAAGAGTATCTGTAGGAGAATCTTTTACAGATATCACAGTGTACTTCGGGGCTTGCCCCATCATGAAGAATTTAGGTGGTTTCAGACAAAAAATACCTGTTATGCTGCCTGCGAAGATCACTGGCTCTGCAATGCACTGGTCTTTGAGCAGATTTGCGGAAGTGCTCCCTTATGGGATGATTCAGCTGAGCGCTCTGACTGGCGAGATTTCCATCCCCATTTGCCCACCTCTGCTCGGGCACCTTTGGGCAGGGTTTGGCCTGAATATCCATGTGCAACAACCCTAGGAGAGCTCTTTGTTAGGGATATCAGTTCTCCATCTCTCCTCAGTTGTTCATGGTCATGTAAATATTATCAACAATGTTGGTAGGAATGCTAAACATTATGTAACCTCTTACCTGGCTGCCACAGTCATGGAAGTTTCTTTGTAAAAGAATATTCAACTTTGTTCTGTAGGTAATATATTATAGAACTATCTAATATGCTAAACCAGGTAGTGCTTTCATTCCCTCCAAGGATGACATCCTGCGAATTCTCTCGGCAAAGAGTCATATTGATACATATCATCGTTATGTTAGGAAAATGATAATAGTAAATTTCTTTATCTTGATAGTATGGGAAAGCTTTTGTTTTGTTTTGTTTTGAACATTCAACCTTTATAATGTGCTCTACTTGTCACTCCAGCCACAATAGAGGGTAATAATACTCTTAAAATTCTGTAGTCTCCAGTGTAGCCGCAGTTGCCTATTCTGAGTCCTGTAAAACACACAGTGTCATTGACAATAGAAAAAGGAGACAGAAAAAATACCTCAGTTCTTCTTCTCTTTCCTTTACCACTTTCCTTGCAGGCTTGCCATTGACTTCCCTTTTCTCTAGAGATTTTTACAATGGCGACAGCTAATTCTGACTTCTGGGATTGGGGAGAAGGGCATTCTTGCCCATCAATCTATATACCTTCTTTTCTATGCTACTTTGGAGTCATACTGTGTCCTCTGCTTAGCTGTCAGCTCTCTAGGCCATGCCTAATTACTATGATGTTACATGCGTTTCATGAGTAAACACAATTTCTAGTTTACTTGGACAATCTACTTGTGCCAAATCCAAGTTTCTAAATAGCCAATTACTTTGAAATGAAATAACACTGATTTACTTTTGTTCAGGGACTCCCTAAGTAAAGTCCTTCATTTTCTGCCTGTCATCTCACTTCCACTGTAATCAGAGGCTCACACTCAGGAACAGAACGACAGCATGCACTCCCATCTGTGTTGACTCAGAAATGGCACCAAGCAACCCAGCCATGAAGAGTTAATCTGGAGAACCTTTGCTCCTATGTTGAATGGAAATTTATTTGGTCTATGCAGATGGGAGGTTAGGTTTTTATATTAGTATCAAATCCTACTCAGATAAATTATAGCTGATTTGTGAAGGGGCTATAAACAGTAATCTTGAGATTTTATGTTTTCTGGGCTATTTCTCAGCAAAGCAAATACAATGCACTTCACAGAACTGTCCCCAAGCAATTAGTGCCATTAACGCCTTCAGTAAGCATATGGTCACAGTGGAGAGGAAATTAGCCCCATGCCACATTTCCATTGCTATTTGTATACTTTAGGACACAGTTCATTAGTGGGCCTTTCCTTCAAATCTGTCTCCCTTAAAGAGATTGTATTGTGTGTTATCTTCATAGTCAATTATTTAGTATCCTCCAGTGACTATTTTTCCAAGGATGATTGCTTTCATGTCTACTTCTCCTCCAACACCTCTAATTTGTAATTGTCGTGTACTGGATATTTCTCCCTAGATGTACTGCTGGCCTCTCATCCTTAACTAATCTAAAAAGAACTATTTTTTCTATACAAAAATCATGATGTGTTTTAATTATATTTTTAGAGAATTTTACCACAAAGCTAATGAAGCATGTTTCTCAGCCCCTCACTTGCATGAATCTCTTTCAAGGCCTCCTATATATTAAAGCAAACTTGGTGTTTATATACATATATATTAAAATTTATAAAAATAAACTAGTTTACATACAATTTCCTGGATCAGTTTTCTCTTTCCATTTCATATTTCTTTCTGTAATACTTCTTTTTTTAGCAGACGGTGTTGAGATCACCAAGAGCAATTTTGACGTCTGATTTAGGTAGAGTTAGAGATGCATTTAGTTTGTGTATAGTGGGATATATTTATGTAGTTCACAGTCACATTCTTATAGAGGTTAAATTATTGGAATCCAGTCCAGTGTCAGAGAAGTTCCCAGGAATACTCCTACTGTCTACAGGGCAGACTCAAAGGAAAAGAGATCAAAGTCATATGCTCAAATTGTCCAATGCAACCCAGTAGCAGAAATACGTGGGAGATAGAAGATTTGAAATTACAGAACTAGAAGCTATTTTCTTAGTAAATTATATTATAAAACCCTTGTTATATGAAGAGTTGATAAAACAATTAACTAAAAACAATAATAAAACAGTATTGTGGAGGCTTTTCTGGATTTCATGATATTTGTGGTATTTACCATAAAACTTAATTTATTATAAAAGTTATTTTTTAAAAATATTTTCAAGACTATTTGATGTTCATTATTTTTATTTTTTATCTCTAAAGGGCCAGATCCCTAAAACTGCTTTAAGTTTTAAGTCCTGCAAACTTGGATTGAACTGTATTATAAAATAATGTTTCTTTATATCATTTTTTTATTGTTTGTTTTTGTTTTGTAGACTAAACATTCACGATGTTCTTCTATGGATCAGTCTGCTCTTCAGCCCTGGTTATCTATGCATCTGAAACTCAGATATTTCTATTGTTTTTATAAGTTCACAAGTCATCTGTTTCTTCCTTTCCTTTGCTTATGCACACAATACTTCTATTAATAATACATATATATTTGTCACTTTATTATTTTGATTTTTGATTTCTGAATCATATGCCAAGTCCTCACAATTCTACCTTCTAAGAAATGTTCACATCTATACCCTTTCTTTCCCCATTCACTACCTCACGTTCATGGCTCATTTGCCCACATCTGGATTATTTCAATAACCTACTAACAGAACTCCCTAACATCCATTTTTTGTTTATTTTAAGTTTGCTTATAATTACATCAGTTTTCTGTTCAAAATCTTTCTGTAATTTCAAATTGCCTGGTTACAGTCAACATCCTTTAGCATGTCATGTAAGACTTTATGCAAACTTAAATTTCCCTATGATCCCTGAATTCCTTCCCATGAACCCTCTTTTTTCCCCCCTCCAGGATAAGTATCCTCAGGCCATTTCTCAATATAGCCTGAGTTCTCTCAAGTTCTTAACTGTGTTCCATTTTTCTCTTCTGCATATGTCCTTCTTCACCTATATTCTCAGATATTAAAGTGACCCTTCTACAAACCCTTCTATACTACCCCCTCTGTTATTCACAATCCTGTATTAAGAAATGATTTGTTCTTCACTCAATTCCCAAAGTGTTTCTCCTGACTTTTGCCTATAAAAATAACATGTTTTGCTGTTTCTTTTCCTCCTCCTTTTTTTTTGCATTCACAATTGGCTTCCCTTTTGGACTTTTAATTTCTCTATGGTACAATTTATAATCATTGCATTGCCTAGCTTTGTACTAATTGTAACTATCCAGGAATTGTCTTCAGAAGAAAAGCATACTACTTCTTAATCAACTGGATATATACTCAGTAACAATTTAGTATAGAAGTTAGCAAAAAAAAATAGTATCTTTTTTGGATCCCATAGGAAGTAGCTTTCCCCCTACCTCACTTCCAGCTTCATTGAGTTATAACTGAGTTTCCCCTCAGCTTTACTGAGATGAAATTGACAAATATTATTTATATATAGGATGTAAACATGATAATTTAATATATAAACACATTGCGAAGTGATTACCATGATTAAGGTAATTAACACATCTATCACCTCACAGTTACCTCTTTTTTTGTGTGCATACGGTGAGAAAACTTAACATCTAATGTCTTAGCAAATTTCAAGTATACAGTACATTGTTATTAGCTGTTATTACTATGTTGTACATTAGTTCCTTGAATTTATTCATCTTATAATTGAAAGTTTGTACCCTTTGACCAATATCTCACCATTACTCACCTTCCACACCCCCAGTCCCTGTTAACCACTGTCAAGCACTATTCTGTGCTTCTATGAGTTTGACTTTTTAGATTACACATATTAGTGAAATTTTACAGTATTTGTCATTCCACGTCTGGCTTATTTCACTTGGCGTATGTCTTCTAGGTTCATTCATATTGTTCTAAATGGCAGGATTTTCTTCTTTTTTAAGGCTGAATAATATTAAATTTATATATAAATATATGTCACATTTTCTTAATTCATTCATACATTGACAGATATTTATATCGTTTCCACATCTTGACTAATGTGACTAGTACTTCGATAAACATGAGACTGCAGATGTCTCAGATATTAATTTTATTTCTTTTTGTGTGTGTGTGTTTTTATATATATATACATATATATGTGAGATTGTTAGCATACATGAAAATTATAAGACATTGATGAAATAAATTGCAGAAGACGCACATAAATAGAAAGAATCATATGTTCATGGATTGGAAGAGTTGATATTGTTAAAATGTCCATACAGCCCAAAGCAATCTACAGATTCAATGCACTTTCAATCAAAATCCCAAAGGTATTTTTCACAGAAATAGAAAGAACAATTCTAAAATTTGTATGGAACCACAAAGACTTGAATAGCCAAAGCAATCTTGAGAAAGAAGAACAAAATTGAACTGATCATAGTCCCTGCTTTCAAACCACATAACAAAGCTATAGTAACCAAGACAGTATAGTACTGGCATAAAAACGTAAATATAGACGAACAAATACAGAGCCCAGAAATATGTGGTCAACTAATCTTTGATGAGGATACCAAGAATACACAATATGGAAAGGATAATTTCTTTAATAAATGTATTGGGAAAAATGGATATCCACATGCCAAAGAATGAAATCAGACCCTCATTTTACACACACAAAAATGAACTCAAAATAAATTAGACTTAAATGTTAGATCTGACACCATAAAACCTTTAGAAGAAAATATAGGGGAAAAGCCCCTTGACATGCATCTTGGCAACGATTTTTTTGTTGCACAGGCAACAAAAACAAACAAGTGGGACTGCTTCCAACTAAAAAGCTTCTACACAGCAAAGGAAGCTATCAACAAAATGAAAATGCAGCCTATGGAATGGGAGAAAATATTTTCAAATGACATGTCTTATACAAGATTAATATTCAAAATATATATGAAACTTCTACAACTTAATAACAACAACAACAACAAAAAAAAACAAATAACCTGGTTAAAGAAATGGGCAAAGGACTGGAATAGACATTTTTTCAAAGAAGACATACAATTGGACAACAGGTATATATGACAAGGTGTTCAACATCACTAATCATCAGAAAAATGCAAATCAAAACCATAATGAGATATCACCTCATATGTGTTCAGATGGCTATTATGCAAAAGAAAAGAGATAA
>NW_011888999.1:779010-780885 GCF_000151845.1 Pteropus vampyrus | reverse complement strand
TATATGACAAGGTGTTCAACATCACTAATCATCAGAAAAATGCAAATCAAAACCATAATGAGATATCACCTCATATGTGTTCAGATGGCTATTATGCAAAAGAAAAGAGATAACAAGTATCAGTGATGTGGAGAAAACTGGAGAGTTTGTACACTATTGGTGGGAATGCAAATTGGTATCTGTTAAGTGTAATTTTCAAATTTTTATAAGGAAGGTGTAGAGATTTATCCAATATCAAAAAAACAGTGAGAGTCAGAAAGGGGCCCAAATCTCCATCTTTTGGCATAAAATCCAGGTTTCTTGTACTTCAACAGAGTTGCTATCATTATCAGAATTCCCTCTTTATGCCATTTTTATGTAAAACTATTCTGCTTTCTTCCTTTTTTTCTTCCTTCATTTCTTCTTTTCTTCTAATCATATTTGTAATTCATTGTAATTTACAAACTAGTCACATTCAGCATAGTTAATCCTCATAATGACCCTATGTGAAGAAATTTTATACTGAAGAAACTGATTTTAGGTAACGAGCAAAATCACACTGGTAAGAATTGTTGTAATTTCTTCTTGGATCTTGATCTCTTAACTTTAAATAATATGTTGTTTCTACAAATTTTTTTTTTTGTCACTTTCAAGATCATACTAAGGTAAAATGAATAACTCTGTTATCCATTCTTTTAGTAAGTATTTATAGTCTGTCACAAACAGGACACCGTGATGAATGTGTAGTTCACATAAATAGACGTGTAGCTTCACAAACACAAAAACTTTTCTTTGTAAATGGAAGTGAGATTTTTAAAAAGGAACATTAAAATAAGTAAAATATAGAATAAAAAGGGAGATGACAGTCAAAATGGAAACTTAAATATAATTCAATAATAATGTGACCATATGTACCAGATATATATGTTTGATATTCAAAATATGAATTAGAAAAGCTCAGACAAAATGGATAAGAAATTCAAATTTGAAAGCCTATGCAAAAATGAATAAATTCTCAAAAATATATAAAATACTAATAGTGGTACAAATAAAAATTCAAAACTTGAATAGAACAATAATTATTAAAAACTTCAAGAATCTCATCAAGCATCTACAGAATTCCTACCTTAAAGAGAAAATAAAAGATAGTTTCAGTAACATCACTTGATTAGTCTCAGGAAATTTTTTAAAGAGATGATTTTATACAATATGTTTTATAATATAGAAATTTAGGAAAGTTCATTATTTTTTCATGAGGCTAGTATAAGCTTGGTTCCAAAATAGAATAAAAGCAATATAAAAAAGAAAAGTATAATCTCATTTTATTTAAGTATTATACTACTACATGTGTGCATAAAAAAATAATAGTTTTTCCCCAGAAACGTAAGAATTTTTTTAATATCACGAAATATATCAACATGAATAACCATTTTAATTAATGAAAAAGAACACTTACATGAAGATACTAATAAATGTAACAAAAGTATCTGATCAAGTTTATTACCTATTTATATAGAAAATGCTTTTACTGCTAATAATAGAATATAGCTTTCCTAACTCAATCAAGGTTATATATCAAAACATACAATAAATATTAAATATTAAATGCGATGGACAAACTTTGACTCATTCCCTTTAAGACTATAACTGAGAGAAGCCTACTACCACTGTCATCAGTTTTTATCACTGTAATAAGAAAATAAAAGGGATAAAATACGTAAGGATAAATAGTAGAGACAAAACTTCTATTATACATAATAATATCGTCTATTAAAAAATCAAAAAGAATCTACTTATAAACCATTAACCCTAATAAGAAAATTAAGCAAGGTGTTCTAATATAAACTACTAAAAATGTGTTTCTCCTTACCAGATATAAATAGTTTAAAATAAGCA
>NW_011888999.1:767466-778960 GCF_000151845.1 Pteropus vampyrus | reverse complement strand
CCAAAATAGAATAAAAGCAATATAAAAAAGAAAAGTATAATCTCATTTTATTTAAGTATTATACTACTACATGTGTGCATAAAAAAATAATAGTTTTTCCCCAGAAACGTAAGAATTTTTTTAATATCACGAAATATATCAACATGAATAACCATTTTAATTAATGAAAAAGAACACTTGCATGAAGATACTAATAAATGTAACAAAAGTATCTGATCAAGTTTATTACCTATTTATATAGAAAATGCTTTTACTGCTAATAATAGAATATAGCTTTCCTAACTCAATCAAGGTTATATATCAAAACATACAATAAATATTAAATATTAAATGCGATGGACAAACTTTGACTCATTCCCTTTAAGACTATAACTGAGAGAAGCCTACTACCACTGTCATCAGTTTTTATCACTGTAATAAGAAAATAAAAGGGATAAAATACGTAAGGATAAATAGTAGAGACAAAACTTCTATTATACATAATAATATCGTCTATTAAAAAATCAAAAAGAATCTACTTATAAACCATTAACCCTAATAAGAAAATTAAGCAAGGTGTTCTAATATAAACTACTAAAAATGTGTTTCTCCTTACCAGATATAAATAGTTTAAAATAAGCATATAGAGGGGAAAGGATACTGTTCATAATACCAACAAACCTATAAGTTATCTAAGAATTATCCTGGCAAAGGCTGCATATTTAGAGTAATAATTAGGTAAAGATAATCAAGGTGTCTTGGCTTAGGGGAATGGATAGGTATGGAAGAAGTTCACTGTGTAATTATATGATGGCAGTGAGAAACAGTGAACTAGAGAGACAAATAGTTACATAGTGTTAGGACAAATATAAGTAATATAATGAGATGTATAGCAAAATACTCTTTATGTAATGAAAAAATTTATCTAAAAAATAAAATTATTTAAAAACATATACTAAATTGATTAGAATATGTAACTTATGGTAGAGATAGGAATGGAAGTGAATATCAGAGATATGAGAAAAAGACAAACCAAGAAACTGTAAACAAAATAATTAAACTTTTCTGTAAATGAGTAATGATAGAGGTCTGTAAATTGTTTCATGAGTAATTCAGTTCACTGCATCTGAGTTTCTAAATAAATAAAAACAAAAAATTCTAGAAAATTCTTTTTAATGTTTAATGATTAGAACTCAATAAAGAACCTCACAGCTCATCAAATACACCATCTTCTTATTTAACAGATGAAAGGATTTAACCCAAGAGGGATTCAATCAATTGTCAAAATCATGCATCATTAATGGACGGTGTTCCAAATTCCCAGTTGTGCTCTTTTCTGCACTGTGTGACCTTTCTGCTTGAGAAAGTCCTGTTTTCCTACTCTTCCCATGAAAGTTTCATCCCTTGGTGCCCACGATGCACTTCCACATTTACATTTTCAACTCCATTAAATAAAATGCCACCCACCAGAGATGGATTGCTGAGTTAGCTGATTCTTTTATTGTACTGCAGAGGATTCAGTTAAAAAGTGTAATTAAAAAGAAAAAAAATATCCAAAATGAAAAGAAAGCATATGAAGGCTGTTATCTAATGAAAACGACTCTTTGAATCACTTGAATGGGAACAATTGAAATTTTGAAAATTAGTTGTCTTTTTCTGAATTGAGCCTCATGGTGAAGTGGTTTTAGTCTTTGCAGGCCCTTTGCAGCCAAAGCCTACTTGCCTTTGAGTTAAATTACTTTTTCATACTCCATGTTTCTTGAGGCCAGTGTTTGGAATACTGTCTCACCTTGTCATCTATTACAACCATCTAAGCCATCATTGTCTACCCTCTATAAACAAGATGAAACAAAACAAACAGTGTATTAATTACTTACTAATTCAATAGAGGCCATTACTATTAATTTTAATAAGAGCTACTATTTACTCAGCACTTAGCCTATCTCAGGCATTTTAACATACATAACATGTATTCATTAGAACCATTGGACAGATGAGAAAAATGAGCTTCAATCCAAACCCAAAGCCTTATTCTACACCACAAAATAATATGTATTCTGATATTGATCAGAGACATTGCAGATGCATATAAAACATGTCTGACCTTTTCTGATACAGCATAGAAATACATTCTCTAGATTTGAAGAATAAGTTTAAAATGTAACTGAATTCATCTATGAGAGAAATAAATGCAATACTATTCTGCCACCTTTGCAAAGTAACCTAAACTGGTGTACACAAAGATGCTGATCTGTGTAAAATGATACTCTGATGTTTCTAGCACCAGTGGGATAATGTAAGATATTCAAAAGGCAATAATAATGATTAAAAAGGTACCAGGCAACCTCTTATGAGTCCCAAGGGATGACATTTATCTAGGAGAATATGAAGGGACATAAACTTAAGGTCAAAGCTGAAGTATTTGAGCCAGAGGAAAATGTTGCCAAAAAAAAAAAAAAAAAAAAAAAAAGCCGATTCCACTGCAAGCAGAGATCTATCAAGCAGAAAAATAAATGGACATTTTAAGAAGTAGGACTACTGGATGGTGACTGGCATTCACCTTGATGCTCTACATGTCTCCTAACTTCCTGTCATTGGTGTTGGTAAATGCCATTGGGAAAAAAAAAATGCTGAGAAACTATTTTCAGTGTTTGGAGGACACAAAGTGTAGCTCCAGAAGACATAGACTTTTTATTCTAGTTTGGTTACTTTTTTAATTGTTAGGCTCTGGGAAAAATTTTTAAGTTCTTCAAACTGTTTTCTCAGCAATAAATGGAGTATAAAATTTAATTTTACATAATCTTGCATCTCAAATAAAGAAATGCATGTAAATTTTTACAATTGTGTATTAAAGTTACCATCTGTTATCATTGGCAGTGTCACTAATCCCAAGGTGATATGATAAAGAGAGGACAGGAAGGAAGAAAATAACTTGACAAAATATTCAAATGGAACACAATTTAAAAAATTCTGTGTGAGAATGACACACCAGGGGCCAGTGAAGGAAACTTTATGAACTAGATTGTGTGCTGTAGGTAATAATGATACAACAGGCTATCTTGACTGAGCTGGAGGTTAAATTCTTTTAAGTTGGCATGTGGATTTAGCACTTGGCTAACCACACCTAATAGTCAAAAAATAGTCTAGAAAGTTAAGTCTTATCAAACTTTAGGGGGCACTTGAATGGGTTCAAGGTAGCTAATGGGAAAGTATTAGAACCATGTCTGAAAGTGTAATTCAGATATGTACTGCTATGTCTGACAACTGGATTTGATGGGATGAGGGAGGCAGATTGGTAAAGGGCCACTAAAGAAAGTCAACTTATAAAAGGTAGAGATTCACGCTAAATTGAATGGCCCAAATACTAAGATCTGGGAGTCAGAGACCAAAAGTGAGACTGGAGAGTTTTTCATCTAGACACTGCTCTGCCAGCCTCTCCATTAAGGAATAACTGCATGCCCAGAAATGAAATTCAGAAAAGCCACCAAGGGCCCTCAGAGCATAGCTGTGAGTTAGTAGATATGGAATAGAGAATAGATGTGACATTGCCTGCCTCTAGGGGATAGACGAAAGCAGTGTGGCACTCACTGTCTGCTTCTAGGGCATCTCTAGAAATTGGATGACTTTTTGCATCAGGACAGTCTCAGTTTTCATGTATAACTGCTATTTCATCTGGTAAGAACCCCCTTTCACGCTTAAAAGGATTTAAGTTTGGGTATGATATTACAGAGTGACTATATCAAAAAAAAAAATTATCTGACCCAGAATGTACAAACTATGGAGTTTAAGGAACATTTGAGATATAAAGATTTTTTTGTGTTTGGGAATCTCAGAAATAGTTGAAGAAACCTATTGAAAATGCAGGGCTTCCTGCTGATCAGAAGATATGGGTTTGGTACATGAGATTAGGACAATTACTATAAACATGATTCATAAATAGCCAGGTGAAACCTAGGATGTCTAAATTACAAATGTTATATAGATAGAAAGAGAGAGTAAGTCAGTGTGGAATCTCATCTTCAAGGCAAACTTTATATAAGGGACAAAGCCTTATTTACTTGAGCATACTCAAGAAAGGAATCATTTGGAGGGAGTGGATGAGGAAGGGAATTCTTTCTGAATATAGAACAGAAGATGATTCTTGATCCTGAATCTCTAGGAACCATATTCTAGTCCAGTCTTAGAATCCTTAAAAATGTGGAAAGCCAAGAGCTGATTTCAGGTAATATATGTTTCCTTCATCTCCACTTTATCCCATTCAATATTGAGTAAAAATATCTTTCATTGCAGTTACTTCTGGGTATACTGAACTTAGCATACTATCCTTAAGTTATTTGTTCCCAACTCTAAGACTTCTAGTTCTAAAATGATATGAAGACAAATTTTCAACATTTTGTAATTTTTGAAGCTTCACAGGAATTTAATTCTGATGTAAGCCTGAGTAAAGAGACATTGAAATTATTTCTTAATTATTATGTTAAATCAATGTGGTAGAGCTGGTTATCTTTGACTGATCAGAGTATTGACTGGCAATATTGTAGTTGATTTATTAATAAATGGAAAATAAACCAGTCCTTGATAAATACATTTTCTCTAGATGACAAAATGTTTCAAAATCTGTGGTTTGTGATATACTAAAGGTGATTAGGAAAAATTATCATTAGTTGAATGCAGTCAGACAGATCTAGGTTTTCATTATAGCTCCATTCTGTTCTCTGTGTGCTCTTTGACATTCATTCAGTATTTCTCTACCTTGATTTCTCTGTCTATACCTACTAAGCAAATGGTTTGTGAGGAATCACATGTATTGGTAACAATTAGTGCTATTATAACATGTAGTGACCACTCAATAAACGAGTTAGAACACATTCTCATTACACTTATTAATATAAACACAGATGAATAAATTTGAATTTTTTATTGTCATCTTACACCCATTCAAAAGAAAATAAAAGAAATAATGTTCTATCACTTTGTGATTCATCATCAACAGTTAAAGCATAAAACATCATCAAGTCCCCTGGGCTAGATGAAAGAGTCATTGAGGTCTAAGGCTCTAACTGATGCAATTAGAGATTTCTGTGCCAAGTACATTGTACATCACTAACTTTTGGGGAAACATTCAGATAGACACCAGTGGATTCTTTATTTGTAAGAACTTTAAAATGTTAAACAATATAATGGTGTTTAGCAGGACAGGCTATTTCTTTAATCTTATAAATGTGGGCACAGGAAGAAAAAAAAAAAAGCCCTATGATAAAGATAATAGGAAAAAAATCTTCCAGGGCCAACTAATTTACTCTTGAAAAGGTAGTGAGAGTGATGACTTAGATGCCTTATGATGTGGTTATACTACCCTTAATTCACCATTCGACTTAGGTCCATTTGCTGTTGGAAGAAAGCATCATTTTATAATAAACCTTATCTTCAATTGTGTATCAATTTACAATTTACAAAGCTTATTAGTCCCTTAATCCTCTCCATAATACTCTTGGTAGAAAAACTCACAATAATAGCCCCCTTTTTACAGTTGAGAAAACTGACCCGATAGTAAAATTAAATTATGGTTACTCCGTGTACCGTTTAGATGACCCTGAAACCTTGGGTTGTCCAAATAATAATAATATTGTTTTGAGAATTTCTTTAAATCGGGTAACACATATGCCCGGTGTATGGTCAATACCTGTTTTTCTCCTACTTAATGAAATGATGAATTTCAAGCATCAAAGACAGACTTGAAAGAGTAACAATTTGAACAAGTTATTATACTGGAACTTTTCAAATAGATGTTAAAATGCCTTCTATTATCTCTGTGTAAGGACAATCCTATTTGTTAAAATAGAACCCTTGGCATATTTCTATTTAAATGGAATTTTTTTTTTTTTTTTTTTCTGAAGGAGGCCTGTCTTTGTGTCCTTTGCATGGATGACAACACTGCCTTTTTTAGGAGTGCTTTTTCATTGAACTGAAATAGCTCTTGGGTACAATTAAGAGAGTGTTGAACTTAGAAAGAGAGCTCTAGTCCCTAATATTGAATCTATCAGCAACTTAATTTGTGCTTTAGGTAGCAAGCTCCAACTCTGCAGCACTCAGCTTTTGCCTGTGGGTGCCCACCTTTGCATCAACAAAAACCTAATTAGAATATTTTGTTCAGTCTAGTGAAGAGCATAAAGTAAGTAGCCCAGAAAGATTAAAGAGCTTTAACCAGGAGTTTCGAGAGAAAGATTGAATAAGAGAAGACTAAATAGCCCACGAGTCTGAAGTAGTGTACAAATACCTACCAATTTTGTAGTTTGTATACTTATCGATTTAATTTGTCATACAAAGGAAAGACTGGGATTTTCTTTGACATATCAGAGAGTCAGATGATATGATTACAATTCCTTCCCTGTTATTCAATAATTCTATATGGTTGATTTGAATATTTGATTTAGGAGTTAACTTGAGACCTATTTATGTATTAGGTGCCAAGCTCGGAAATATTATGGTAAATCCTTCCACAATTATACTATAGGGCTTGCATTAACAAGCAGGAAGTCAGGACATTAAAGCTCTTTTCCCCCACACTTTCGAATATCTTTTGAGAACCTATCATGCCCACAGATACTTAGTCAAGCTTCAAGGGTGCTAGCCAAGGGGCAAGAGGGGATGGGCAAGGAGGAGAAAGAAGCTGATTTTTTTACAAGGTAGTACCTAATAAATATTGTCTAGACAGTACACAGGTTGATATATTAGGGCATGTGACAAGCACTAGGTATCTTTGAGTCATAATCACTAACAATGGAATGACGTATCAAAGCACAAGGATCAGATGATAATTTGGGGGTGATAATACATTTGAAGAGATGAGCCAATATTATTTTCTAAAACAAAATAAAGAGGTGCTCTATTAAATAGCACTAGTAATGGACAGTCTAAGAGCAGAACTCACAAGCTGAAGAGAAATGCCTACAGTCAATCCTCTATAATGTACAGCCTAGATTAATATAGTATGGTATGTATAGATTAATAAACAATAGCTTTTTTATTAAAACACTGTTCCATATGCTGGGAATAGAGTAAAGTAAAAAAAAACTAGAGTGAGAGAAAATCCTTCCCACTATGTATACAAATATTAGATAATTGTATGTGCTAAAGAGAAACACTAAGCAATCAAGGTATATAGGTGAGTGGAGATGGTTCCCCCACTTTGAATGTACTGAAAAGTTGGCATTTGAGTAAAGAGCCAAAGGAGGTAAAATCATTCAAATATCTCAGGGAACCGCACTTTAAGAGAAATAGGAGGACAAATACTTCAAACAGAAGTAGGCCTCTTGTATTTGATCAACAATGAGTTCAGTGTGGTTGTAGCAGAGTGGGCAAAGAGAAAGGCAGCAGGAAATAAGGTCTGAGAGTTAAAGGGGCAGAGCAGATAATGCAAGTATTTCTTAAGAATCTGGCTGTTACTCTGAATAAGCTGGGAAGTCACTGGAGAGGTCCTGGCAAAGACTTGACATGACTTGACAAAAGTTCTGACTGCTGTACTTAAAACAGACAGTAGGGATCAGGGACAAAGGAAAAGGGAAAACAATCCTGAAAGATTATTACAATAATACAAGTAAGATAAATGGTTGCTTGGAGCAGAATTTCAAAAGATGTGGGAAGAAGTGGTCAGATTTATAATCCTATATATGTTACAGCAAAAGCTGAGAGGATTTATGGTATAATTGACTATATGACATAACAGAAATAAAGAAATCAAGGATGATTCTATGAGTTAGAGTTTGAGAAACTTCAGGAATGAAGTAGTTCTTTACTCAGATAGGGAATAAAGATGTGGGGGAAAACAGGTGGGTGTGAAAGAATTTTGTTTTACTCATGTTAAATGTCAAATGTTTATTAAATATCTCATAGTAGCTGTTGCATAGATAGTAGGCTATGGTGAATCCTGTTTATCAAGCAAAGATGAGTTATTTTAAACCTGTATAGGAATTGAGATCACCACATAGGGTCTTGGTACTGTCTCAAAAGAGGACATTAGGATGGGTATTTATAGGCGTTCTGAATATGGACTTGAATGGTTTAAGTGGGAGCTTTTAAGAGGGCTACTGTTTGGGATTGAGCCAAGTTAATATATTTATTTTTTCTCTTGTTTTGAAATGTTATCAAGTACTGCTAATCTGGACATATTTTGGTTGACACCACATTTTGGGGTAATGACGTTGGTGGTTGAAAAATTTACATACTGCGTGAAATAAAATCCTTATTTATTTATGTAGTTTGGCTACATTTCAAAATTATACTAAAATATAATGCGGTTTTATTTTTTAACAGCTTTATTGAGATATCACTGACATAAAAATTGTCTATGTTTAAAGCTCACAACTTGATGTTTTGATATATGTATACTTTGTGAAAGTATCACCACAATAAAGCTAATATATTCATCATCTCACATAGTTACCATTTCTCTGTGTGTTGAAAAGATTTAAGATCTACCCTTTTAACAAATGTTCATTATACAATATAGTATTGTTGATTACCTTTACCATGCTGCGCACTGAATTTCTAGAATTTATTCATCTGATGTAACTGAAACTTTGCAATCTTTGACCAACATCATTACATTACCCCCTCTATCAGTCCCTGGCGACCGTTATTTTACTCTCTCCTTCTATGAATGTGACTGTTGTAAATTATGAGATTATGGAGTATTTCTCTTTCTGTGTCTTGCTGATTTTATTTAGCATAATGTCCTCCAGATCTATCCATGTTGTTGTAAATGGCTAGATTTCTTTTCTTTTTTTAAAGCTGAATAATATTCCTTTGTATATATTTACACCACATTGTCTTTATCCATTTATCTGACAGAGAACATTTAGGTTGTTTCCATATCTTGGCTATTGTAAATAACACTGCAGTGAACATGGGAGCGCAGATACCTCTTCATAATCCTGATTTCTATTTCTTTGGATATATACCTACAAGTACAATTGATAGGTTATATGATAGTTTCAGTTTTAATTTTTTGAGGAACATTGATTTCCATAATGGCTGTATTCATTTGCCTATCCACCAAGTGTACAAAGTTTCCCTTTTCACCAGATCCTTGCCAACACTTCTTATATTTTATCTTTTTTATAACAAATATCTTAATAAGCGTGAGATAATATCTTATTGTGGTTTTGATTTGCATTTCTCTGTTGATTTAGATTGGCAAGTAGAGTGTTGTCTACTTAATTCAGGCTTAAGAATTCCTAAGAATCCTTAGTTTGAGTCCTCATTTGGAACGTTCTTTTGGTGATTAAAAGTTGTCTTGTATCTCTTTAACTGAGATGTGTAGATTCCCTAGACTAATACTGGGGTTCAGATCCACGTGGACACTGGGATTCCAATACTGAGTAAGATGATAAAAGTACCTGAATGATCCTTTCTATTGAGGCTCCAAGATGATCTTTCTCTGGGGTCTTTTCCAAAAGATAAAGTCTCTGGGTTTAAAATGGTGAAGAGGTTTGTTTTTGTTGTTGTTCTTATTGTTATTCTTGTTGTTTTGTTTTATATTTAAGATGTCGAGGAAAAGCTATTTGTATATGTCAGTAGTAAGACTGAGTGTATTGGATGACTCCTTTGTAACAATTACATCACTTTGTAATATGTTGGTATTTAGGAATGGTTGAGGTGCTTCCAGATAGCTAGTACTCTCTCAGTTCATACAGAGAGAGTAGATGGACTTCCAAACGTGGTAGCTTCATTGTAGTTAAGGTCAAAGGTGAAACTAGACCAAGGAAATTCAAGAGTTGAGACCTCATACCCATTAAGCATTCACTCCCCGTTCCCCTTTTTCTCAGCCCCTGCAACCACTAATATGCTTTCTGTTTTTATGAATTTACCTATTCTAGAATATTTCTAGTAAATGAAATCATATAATATGTGGCCTTTTATGTCTAATGTCTTTTACTTTGAATAATGTTTCTTAGGTTCATCCACATTGTAGCATGTGTCAGAACTTCATTCCTTTTGTGGCTGAATAAGTTTTCATTGTAAGAATATACCATATTTGGTTATGGTATATTTATCCACTGATTTGTGTTGTTTCCACCTTTTGGCTATTGCAAATAATGCTGCTATGAACATTCATGTGCAAACATTGTATGAATACATGTTTGTAGTTCTTTAGGGTATGAGCCTATTAATTTAGGTTTGAGAATTAATTTTGTCATTTTTACCTTACCTGAATTTTAAATGGGCAGTAGAGTTTTTAGTTAGAGGAAGTGCCTTCCAAAGCTACCTAAAAACAGCTTTAATGTTTCCATCGTTAGATAATTTGATCCTAGGTAGATTGCTCTGAGAGAAATGGGCATGCCTCAGTACTCGATTGTCCTGATGCATAACCTGTATTATGGAGAGGAAGTCACTGTCAGAAAAAAATAGAGAGACACAAAATTATTTCCTATTGGCAAAGGTGCCAGACAAGGGTGCATTTTACCTCCTTATTTGTTTAATCTGTACGCAGAAGATATCATGCAAAAAACATGGGCTTGACTTAGAGGAAGGAGGAATAAAAACTGGTAGAAGAAATATCAATAACTTAAGATATGCAGATGACACAATCTCAGTGGCAGAAAGTGGCAATGGTTTGAAATGACTTCTGAGGAAAGTGAAAGAAGAAAGTACCAAAGCAGGACTGCATCTGAATATCAAGCAGAGACAAAAATCATGGCTACAGAAGAAATGCACAAATTTACCATGGATAATGAAGACATTGAAATTGTTAAAAATTTTGCTTACTTTGATTCAGTCATCAATTCAAATGGAGACTGCAGCCAAGAAATCAAGAATATGCTGAGACTTGGAAGGGCAGCAATAGAAGAATTAGGAAACATCATCAAGAACAAAATGCGTCATTAGAGTCCAAGTCTAAGATAATTCACATCCTCGTATTCCTAATTATTATGTTCAGACATCAGAGTTGGACAGTGAAGAAGGCTGATAGGAAAAAGGTCAATTGATTTAAAATATGGTGTTGGAGGAAAGTTCTGTGGATACCCTGGATTGCCAAAAAGACAAACAAGTGGATCCTAGAACAAATTAAACTTGAAACATCACTGAAGGCAAAAATGACAAAACTGAAGCTGTCCTACTTTGGGCACATCATGAGAAGGCAGAGTTCTTTGGAAAAGACAATCTGCTAGGAAAACTAGAAGGCAACAAGGAAAGAGAGGACCAAATAGGAGATGGACTGACTCCATAAAAGAAGCCATGTAAACCTGAGTTTATGTGAGATGTGCTGGACTGTTGAAGAGAGGACATTGTGGACATGTCATATGTGAATATAGGTTCAGCAGGAGTCAGAGCCAACTCAATGACACATAGCACACAGAGATAAAAGTCAGATAATCCTTTTCGTTTGTTATACTGTTAAAGCTGTAGCTGTCAGACAAGGCAAAGCTTCGCTCTATCTTGAGAATAGGTATATGATAACCTAAACAAATTCATAGCCTATTTCTAGGAAGATCATTTAGAATCCTTTTATAGG
>NW_011888999.1:759820-767416 GCF_000151845.1 Pteropus vampyrus | reverse complement strand
AGCCTATTAATTTAGGTTTGAGAATTAATTTTGTCATTTTTACCTTACCTGAATTTTAAATGGGCAGTAGAGTTTTTAGTTAGAGGAAGTGCCTTCCAAAGCTACCTAAAAACAGCTTTAATGTTTCCATCGTTAGATAATTTGATCCTAGGTAGATTGCTCTGAGAGAAATGGGCATGCCTCAGTACTCGATTGTCCTGATGCATAACCTGTATTATGGAGAGGAAGTCACTGTCAGAAAAAAATAGAGAGACACAAAATTATTTCCTATTGGCAAAGGTGCCAGACAAGGGTGCATTTTACCTCCTTATTTGTTTAATCTGTACGCAGAAGATATCATGCAAAAAACATGGGCTTGACTTAGAGGAAGGAGGAGTAAAAACTGGTAGAAGAAATATCAATAACTTAAGATATGCAGATGACACAATCTCAGTGGCAGAAAGTGGCAATGGTTTGAAATGACTTCTGAGGAAAGTGAAAGAAGAAAGTACCAAAGCAGGACTGCATCTGAATATCAAGCAGAGACAAAAATCATGGCTACAGAAGAAATGCACAAATTTACCATGGATAATGAAGACATTGAAATTGTTAAAAATTTTGCTTACTTTGATTCAGTCATCAATTCAAATGGAGACTGCAGCCAAGAAATCAAGAATATGCTGAGACTTGGAAGGGCAGCAATAGAAGAATTAGGAAACATCATCAAGAACAAAATGCGTCATTAGAGTCCACGTCTAAGATAATTCACATCCTCGTATTCCTAATTATTATGTTCAGACATCAGAGTTGGACAGTGAAGAAGGCTGATAGGAAAAAGTTCAATTGATTTAAAATATGGTGTTGGAGGAAAGTTCTGTGGATACCCTGGATTGCCAAAAAGACAAACAAGTGGATCCTAGAACAAATTAAACTTGAAACATCACTGAAGGCAAAAAAGACAAAACTGAAGCTGTCCTACTTTGGGCACATCATGAGAAGGCAGAGTTCTTTGGAAAAGACAATCTGCTAGGGAAACTAGAAGGCGACAAGGAAAGAGAGGACCAAATAGGAGATGGACTGACTCCATAAAAGAAGCCATGTAAACCTGAGTTTACGTGAGATGTGCTGGACTGTTGAAGAGAGGACATTGTGGACATGTCATATGTGGATATAGGTTCAGCAGGAGTCAGAGTCAACTCAATGACACATAGCACACAGAGATAAAAGTCAGATAATCCTTTTCGTTTGTTATACTGTTAAAGCTGTAGCTGTCAGACAAGGCAAAGCTTCGCTCTATCTTGAGAATAGGTATATGATAACCTAAACAAATTCATAGCCTATTTCTAGGAAGATCATTTAGAATCCTTTTATAGGCAGTATAAAGCTCATCAAGATTTTGGCTTCAATTCCTGACTTACCTTTAAAGTTTTGTCGATATTGTTAAAAGGCAAGTAGGACATATACTAGACAGATTCTTGGCTATGTATTTAAAGTTTCCCTATCAATTGGTTTAAGATCACATCCAGTTTGATCTCTGCTGTTTTGTTAAGGTGAACAGAGCAACCCTGGCTAATCTGTTTACCAATAGTCTCAGAATGGAAGAGAGTGCAACCCTCTCTTGTAGTATAACATAGAATTAATTAATAAGGATGAAGTAAATGATTAGTGGGAGTAAGAACATATTACAAATAGTAAGAACCTTGGAAATCTCCACAGCCTTTTGATTTGTTCCATAAATTGTACTGATTGTCCTGCTTAATAAGAATGGTGAAACCTAGAGACAAAATCACCTTGGAAACAATGACTGTACCAGACTTTATATTTAAGCATGATTATGTTTCTATTAATATATGAAATAATTATTGAATCATTTATATTAGTAGTACTAATTATGTATAATTAACCTAGGAAATTGAATTGCTCTTTTGATTTGTCAGATATTCCTTTATTCTATGTTGGTAAATAAAAAGATCCCTCACAATACTTTTTAACAAATAAAAATTTGGAGAATGACAAATCCTAATTATTTCTATCATCATTTCTTTTACAAGTAAAAAGGAAATCTTCGTATTACAAAATATACTTTAGGCATAAAAGACATTGTAGCCATTTTATTATTCTGAGTTTGTCATTTGAATCAAGAGTTCGTCAAAGGAGACAAAGCAAGATTAAAGCATGCCATTGGTACCTGAAGGAAAGATACAGTTACAGGCAATATTTTTTAAAATACACAACATTGAGAAACTATGATCATTAGAAATTTTGCTTCAACAATAAAGATTTTTTGTTATTGTTAGATTGATTCAGAACTATGCCAAAAATACATAAATATAGTGTGTTATAGTTCGGCAATTGAAGCTCCGAATAATTTAGTCATTATACAGAAAAAGATCTAATTTTATTCCATTTGAATATCATCTATTTAATAATATAGAACAAAACATTTTTAAGTATATTTTATATGTATATATTCAGATTGCTATGGACTAAATTGCACCCACCCATAAAAAGTACATATATTGAAACCTTAAACCCCAATGTGACTATATTTGAAGTAAGGAAGTAATTATGGTTAAAAGAGGTCATAAAGGTGGGCCCCTAATCTGATAGACTTAAGTGTCTTTATAAGAGACACCAGAACACTGGTTTTTTCTCTCCAGCAGGAAGGCAAGCCAAGAAGAGAGCTCTCATCCGAATCTGAACCCTGTTGTAACCTCTGTTTTGTATTTTCTAGCCTCCAGAACTATGAGAAAATAAATTTCTGCTGTTTAAGCCACATGGTATATCATATTTTATTATGGCAGCTCATGCAGACTAATATAGTGAGATATGCACATACACATATGTGTATATACATGTACACACAAGTAGATAACATATTTAAATCTTTCGCCTTTAGAATTAAAGTGAATTTTATCAGCCTACCAAATAATGTAATATATTGAATTTATCATTTTAATAAACCATAACGATTCCCTTGACAAATAAATGGACAGATCATATACACTATTTTACATTTATAGTAACTATCCTATAGCATTTTCATTTAGTCATTGATTTGCCACCTTTAAATCATGCAAAATTAAGACTATGTCATGTATTAACTAAAATACTGTGCTAAACCAATTTGTATATGTTGTTTTCTAAACTCAGCTAAATCATTCTAACTGGTTTGCAGATAAATTTATTGTCAGGAAAATAACAAATTATTTTTAATATAATTTATAAATTTATAAAAATTTCATAAACTAAATTTTAAAAAATCCTTGAAATAGTATTCAATACTCCAAGCTTCTAGCTTTTCTTCTTGTCCATTAGCTAGGATCAAAGTTTATTATTCAAAGTCATAATTAAACATTTTCTTCTGATTTACTATTTTTTTGTGTAAGATGATCACCCTAAAAGGCTCATTTTCTTCCTTCAGCAGGGAAAGGAGACTTAAAAGTAGGAAAACACATCTTAACAAACATACTCAAAAGAAATTGTTTCTAGAACTGGCTTAAATAACAACTCAGGCCCTCCATAAAGTCATTCAATCAACAAGCCGATATTGATTAATTCCCAAAGTATGTAAATGAAAGAGGATGGTCTTATGTAATATATAAAGTAATCTTTCTTTCTTTTTTTTTTGGCAACAGGATAGTGTATCTCTTCATGAGATTTATTTTCATTCCTTTTTTTCTTCTCAAGTTTATCCCAAATGAATAGTCTCATTCATGTCAAAATTTTCTCAAATTGCTCACTGCAATTCCAAATGTACAAATTAACACTTGAATGATGCAGGTGTTTGGACTGAAGGAGAAGTGGATGATATAGCCTGAGAAGGTCCCAGGAGAACTGAACCTGTATTTCCAGAGTCAAGCAGTAGGCCAGTTTTCACTGGACTTAGGTCATATTCACATCTGTATCTTCTGCATCTACCCTGTTTACCATTAGACTTTTAATTTGTAAATGAGTGAAAAACAAGGTAAGGCCTACACAAACACTTTTTAATTATCTTGGGCCAGAATTGACACTCATACTTTACAGTCCCTTAGTGAGAAGAAGTTGATGGACCTGCCTCAATGCAAACATCTTCTGGGACATAGTTCTTCACCAGAAAGCTGCTTCTCAGAAAAAAAAAAAAAAAAATCATGTATATACACTTATCATCTACATTAAGGTTTGTCACTCTGATGATCAAATTTCCTTGTACATGCTTCTTATTAAGCATAGAGCATCTTATGTATTTAAATGGGATGTACTGCTCTTAATGTGTATTTGCCACAGAACTGAGGCACTTTATTTAGTTTGAAGAGACTTAGTGGTTTATTGTTGCACGAAGTCTTTAACAGCAGTCGATCTTGCTATTGGAGGGCCCAGAAGCACTAAGCTTTTCTAATCCTTGAAGCCCTTATTTTCTAGACTTTCTCTAATTCATCTGATCTCTGCTTGAAAAATCATCCAGTCTGCTTGAATTTATTTCTTTTTAGAATACTCTGGAGAGCCAGTAGTAGCCACAATTAGTAACATTATAGCTTAATCTAACCATTTCCCCTAGAACTATAGGACCAAAGGGCACATTGTTTTCCCAAGTATTTTGTTACAGTAAAATAGTATCTTTCCAAACTGCTCTGTTTCCTTAATGCCCACCACAATGCCCACCACCTAGCCATTAAGCCAACATCATGTATTGGAGGTTGTTGTTGAGGCAGTATTTCTTCTCAAGTTATAGTTAGACTACTTAGAGTAATAAAAACTGCTATTATAATCTGTAAATTTCAGTGCTTAACATAATGAATTTTTTTCTTGCTTATCTAATTGAATGTTCCTGGAAAGCTATAGGGCTCTGCTGTGTGTAATTATTCAGTGATACAGAGTGATGGAGATTGTATTACTTTCCTTTGACAATAGTGGCTTTGAAGGTTGACAATGACATTGATATCAGCCTGACAGAGAGATGAAATGTAGAAAAAATCATATCTGCTTCTTAAACACCAAGGTTGGGAAGTGGCACGTATCACTCCCATTAACATTCTACTGGCAAAAAGAATGTAATATTCATTTAATCCCACCTTGATATAAGGGAAATAGGACCTGCAGTTCTCGTTTGGGCAGTTAAACCCCAGAACACCTCTATACTGTAGAAAAGGAACATGAATCTTTGAGGTCAGTTAGCCATCTCTACTCCAAATGTTAATTTAACAATTAAGTTTATTGTTAGCTCAAGGTGGTAATTTATCTCGTTCAATTTTTACAATGAACTTTAATATAGGCATAATAAATTTTACTTCCCCTTTTTTAATCAAATGGAGGCTTAGAAATATTAAGTTATTAACCATAGTAACCTGGAAAATATTGGGATTAGAACACTTAACAATGATTTAATGATTTTTATTGTTTTCTTTTATCCTTGACATTATGTGTTGAGTGGCAGTTTCAGTTATTTAAAACAATGGTTTAAAAATAATTTTTGTTAGTTCCTGAATAATTAAGAAAATTCTCCAGAATTTTACAGCCACAGTTATCATTCACATATTATACTGATAAGTGCCTAAACTGTGTCAGGCACTGTGCCAGTGATAATCCTGAAGGCATTTATTAGTAGACATGGTTTCTCTTAAGATATGGAACTGAGATATATAGCTATGAAAGGAGACAGCTACATTGAAGGTCAGCTAGACCAAGAATATCTAATTATGTTCTCATGAAGTTTATCTAACTCTCCAGCTCTTCCCATGTATCACATGAGATAAGCATTTCCATTTTGGAAAATTTCCAAGGTTGATTTTAGAGCCTCTTACATAGCTGAGATAATCTGTATCTTTCAAAATATCATTAACAAAAACTTTAAAAAAATAGGAACATTGACAAAAAAATTAAGAGGAAAAAATTACCTATCAAATACATATGTAGTTGTGTTTTCCATCATATCTAAATTATTTCCATTGTCCATGAGAACTTCACTTTCTCCCTGAACTCCAAAGGAGAAAGGAGATAGATTTCCAGGTTCCCTTGCTCCCTAACATGAGATTATCTCCCCAGGACTAGCAAGGTGTCGACATGATTCAGCATGGAGCACAACCCCAAGAGTCCTGATCAGTCTTTTTGGCTCTTCCTTAGTCTTGTTTAAAAGGGAAAGGGAGAGGGAGACAGAGAGAGACCTCATTTTTATTCTACTTGGGCCCTCCACTTCTGTTCTTTCTAATCATGGAGACCACCATTTGCTTAAAGAGTAAACTCTAGGGACAGTCTTGCCCTGTAGCTTCAATAAAACTTTCTGTACATATACCATTGACTATATTCTAGCAGCTCCATCAATATAGGCACAGTTCAATGCTGTACCAAACAACAACAACAACACAAACAAACAAACAAACAAACAAACAAACAAATGGAAAACAGAGACATTATTTTAGAGAAATTATCTCTTTGCAATTTATCTGTTTATATTCCCAGTAATTTACTCCTCTATTCTATTGATTAACTAACTTATTTATTCACTTGCCCATTGGTATGGACTAAATATTTGTGTCTTCCTAAACATTTCATATGTTTAAGACTAATCTGAAATGTCATAGTTTTTGGAAGTAAGACGTTTTGGAAGATAATGAAGTTTGGATGTGGTAATAAGAATGAAGCCTGCATGATGAGATTGATGTCATTTTAAAAGGATAAATAATGTAGAGTTTTTTTGTCTTGCCCTGTGAGGACACAGCAAGATTACTGTCTATAAACCAAGAAGCAGGCCCTCACCACATACCAAATCTGTTGCCTCCTTGATCTTGGACTTCCCAGCCTCTAGAACTGTGAGAAATAAATATACATTGCTTAAGCCACCAGTCTACATGTATAGCAGCCTGAACTGACAAAAATACGCATATACTGAAAGATCAGTCTGTATAATTGTTAGGTAGGGTATTTAGCATCAGAAGATGATCAAAAAATCCCTGTCCACAAGAATATTACTGTCTACTGGAGAAGTAGACTGATAAAGAGTAATTATAATGTCAGAATTGTAAGATAAATGAAGGTAAAAAGGAAAGAACACATCAACTTGCTCAAGTAATCAGTACAGGTTTCCTGGAAAAGAAGTTGCAAACTGAATAGAGAGAGAATATTCCAGGGCAGAAGAGAAGAAATTATGAAGGGGCACGAATGTGAAACAAAATTCACTAAAATATCTGGAGTATTATATGGTAAAAAGACCAAAAGACATGAGGGTTGGTGAAATAGGGGCAGGACATCAACCATTTTAAGAAATTTTGACTTTGTCTTGAAGGCAATTAAGAGCATGGAAAAAGGTGCCAATCATTCCTGCTTGATATCTATGAAAGCATATTCAGGGAGTTTAGAAGAATTCCTTACATTCAGGTTCAACTCACATGTTAGATGTATTCAGATTTGTATATAAAACAGCAGTCTATTAAAGATAAATGGTTTATTGGAATCTCTCATACATTCATGACCAAGACTCATGAGTGTAGTATTTCTTAATAGAAAATCATTAATTCCATTGGCACCATGCCATTAATCATAATACATTCTTTTGTTAAATCCTGGTGTTCTTGAAAGTGTAATTTATAGGTCACATCTCACAAACATTTGGTTCAGAATAACTGAGCCATTGCTGAAAAA
>NW_011888999.1:709634-759770 GCF_000151845.1 Pteropus vampyrus | reverse complement strand
TGGAAAAAGGTGCCAATCATTCCTGCTTGATATCTATGAAAGCATATTCAGGGAGTTTAGAAGAATTCCTTACATTCAGGTTCAACTCACATGTTAGATGTATTCAGATTTGTATATAAAACAGCAGTCTATTAAAGATAAATGGTTTATTGGAATCTCTCATACATTCATGACCAAGACTCATGAGTGTAGTATTTCTTAATAGAAAATCATTAATTCCATTGGCACCATGCCATTAATCATAATACATTCTTTTGTTAAATCCTGGTGTTCTTGAAAGTGTAATTTATAGGTCACATCTCACAAACATTTGGTTCAGAATAACTGAGCCATTGCTGAAAAATGCATTGCTTATATCTGCGGTTCACTAATAAGCTTAAGTATGATAACTAGACATCTGCTGTCATTCAAATGGATTTCAGTTCGGGCAGCCTCAGTTAAATAGTTGTACAGTGGTAGACTTAGGTTTTCTCTTTTTATATAACTAGAAGCTGGTCTTTGGGAATCTATAAATGGCCAAACCTTGTATAGCACGATATACTTTGAGACCAAGGTAAGACAAAGCAGAGAGGGGATGAAATACATTGTACAAAGACCAGACCCCCTCCTCCACCCCAAGAACCTCTGCCTTTAAAACAGGCCAATTTTCTAAAATAATATGCATTAATATTTCATAAAATGAAGATCTGGATTCTAGCAGTATGTTCTAAGTGTCCTGAATCCTCTCATTTCAGTTTTGTCTTTGTAGTATGGTATTTAAGAGAAGACTAAACAGTCCTACCCGAGTGTTCTCTGAGAGGTGGTTAAGATGTATTTGGAAGAATATTTTTTTCTGCAGAAAGAAAGATTAATATTTGCGAGAGAGATAAAAAAAATGTAGAAAGAAAAATGATACAATATTGTATTAGTTCAGTAGAGTTGCCATAACGAAATACCACAAAATAGGTGACTTAGAACAACAGAAATTTATTGTCTCACAGTTCTGGAGGCCAAATATGAGATCAAGGTGTTGGCAGGGTTGGTTTCTTCAGAAAGCTGCAAGGAGGAATCTGTTCTAGCATCTCCTCTAGCTTCTGGTTGTTTTCTGTCAATCTATGGTGTTCCCTAGCTTGTAGAAGCATCACCTAATCTCTGATTTTATCTTCAAATAGCATTCTCCCTCATGGATTTCTGTCTCCAAATTGCCTTTTTTTTTTTATAAGGACACCAGTCTTACTGTCCTGGGGCCCACCCTAATAACATCTTTTTTGCTTAATTACTTCTGTAAGGATCCTATTTCCAAATAAACTCACATTATGAGGTACTGGTGGAGGAGGGTTAGAACTGCAACATAGGAATTTCAGGGAGACATAATTCAATCCATAACAAATATGTTTAGAAAATCCCATATATTAATCTTATATGGCTAAAGTATAAGATGGTTTTTATGTTGGATCCAGATGATGGAGGGTGGGGCTTTGTACATAATACAAAGAGTAAATGCTATTGATTGGTGTCAAATCAGAGAGTGGTTTCTAGTGGTGTGTGAAAAGGCTTGACTTTTAAATTAATTCTAGTTCCTAACATTTAAGTGCTTACTATGGGCTTTGTGGCAGTGTTTAATATTTTATAAACTAAATATCCATGATGGCCCATGAAAACAAATTTTTTCATGCTTATCATCAATTTTATTTAATTTCCTAAAAGCTTCTTAGGTTTTTATATTCTTACTTTCAAATAAATGCTTTGACTTCAAATTTTTGACATTAAATATTATATTAGTTTCAGGTGAACAGCATAATGGTTATACATTTATATAATTTATGAAGTGATCCCCCTGATAAGTCTAGTACCCACCTGGCACCATATGTAGTTATTACAATATTATTGACTATATTCCCTGTGCTGTATTTTACATCCTCATAACTGGTTTGTAATTACAGATTTGTACTTAACCCCTTCACCTTTTTCACCCAGTCCCCAACCCCTCTTCCCTTTTGGCATAAAAACAGACACATAGATCAATGAAAGTAGACAATTTGTGCCCATTTTACAAATGAAGTAGTAGGTTTAATAACTATCAAAGCAACTGAATGAGTAAGAGAAAGACTCAGGATTTAAACATAGAATGCCTTATTCCAAGAACCCGTGTTCTCATCTTCCATACTGTCTATAAACATGTATGCTGTTTCCCCTCCTTCCAGTCCATTTTTTTTTTTCCCAATGACCTCCAAAGCTTAGAACATTGAGGCGTAAATGAGTTTAAGGCAAGCAAAATACTTAGTCTGGTATTACTATATTACTAATATTATTGTTATAATAAAGACAAAAAAGGAAAATAGAGGAGGGAAATGAGAAGGCAGGATACTTGAGAGACAGATAAATAGACCTTGATACAATTGGTTGATGGTTCATGGAAACAGAATTGGGTAGAAGGAGCAAACATATGTCATAGGATATGTCAGGTGTCTCCTCAGTAGATAAATAAAACCTGGAAACAAATAGGTACAGATGATATACAGGAGATTCTCACCTAATTGGAATAAATGAGAAAAAAAAAAAAGAATCTCTTCAAAGTCTCTTACTAGGTAGCACAATACATAGGGTTAAACAATTGTTAAATGGAGACTAAGGAGTACCTTTACAATACACCAACACACTAAAACATCGAGACATAGTGGCCAAGAAGATAGAATTTTCATTTTATCACTAGCCTGTCTTGATAATAGGTCTTATTAGTACTAATAATTATAGATATATTAACAAAATTTATAATATTAATGATACCCACAGTAGTTTATGCTTCTGGAAGTTCCCCAAGTATTCTCTTTCCAACACCCTAATTTAATCTAGAATAGGGAACAAACTCATATATGACATGAGCTAACCTGATATCAGAAGATAACCTGATAATATAACAGAACTGTAATGTTGTAAACTTTCAATGATTGGTTCATAGAGAATTGAAAATCACCCCTTCCATTATTCCCAAATCCTAATTAAAAAAAAAAAAAAAAAAAAACACCCCTTTTAGCATAGAAAGGAAAGAATATCTTCCTGTCAGGTTCTGTATCTGAGTCAGTTTCTTTTGCATGCCTCCCTATTCCATCACCTGCCCCACACCTCAGGAGTGAACAGCAGCAGCCTCTTTGGGACTCAGAAGCAAATATTTGTGTGTTCAATTGCTTGGTTAATTATTGCTAGACCTTCTCCAGCCTCATCAATGGGCAGGAGAAAAAGAAAAAAATGCAAAAATGTGTCCTCTCACCTCACATTTCCCTTTCCTATTGCTTTCATGTGTTTAGAAGGGCAGAGTATTTTTCTTATTTTTTCCTCTAGTCTCCATGCATTCAGTGAAACACTTTCTTTTGATACCTTCTGTGTCTTTTGGGTTACCTCCCTTTCCAGATACAAGCTTTGACCCACAACTAGCACATCACTGCCACCTGCTTATTTACATGGTGCTAATTATAATACTATTCTATGTGGAACACTATAATAGTTAAATAATAAGCGTGCAATGACCTACAATCCCTTAATCTTTTATATGTACAAAGCTCTTAAGAGACTCTTCCCCAAACACAGGACAATCTTCTGACTTTTAGAAGGGGCATTTTAGCAAAAGCTTAGCCCTAATTTCACGGCAACAATCCTCTTTCCTAACCCTGTCAACCTTCACTCTGACTAGCATTCAGATTAATAGTTATTTAACTGCTGAACAATTATGACAGGTGATTAATTAGTCTCAAGGAGCAGCCACTTGTGCTGCTATTAATCAGCTCATCACCAGACAGAAAGAGAAGAAAAACAATCTGTATTTGTTACAAAATGAGCTAGGCAGGCATTACTCAGGCAATAAGAAAAGGTCATTGTAGAGCTAAAAGCACGATGAACAGGTTTTATGAGATTGATGGGAGAGAATTATTTTCTGTATATATTACAGAAAATATTCTGTATATATTAAAAAGGGGGGAAAAAAAAAAGACTAACACAGTGCGGTGAAAGAAACTTAATGCATAAAGAATGGATTCCTCCAGATGTGCAAAGTGCTTAATTCGTATACCACAGGCGTAAGTGGGTGTATTTCTGAGTTGTGTTGTAAGGTGAGATATTGACTGCCCTCATCAATTCTGAAAATATCACAGTGACTACAATTGCTGCATTTGAAAATGTAGTAGAGAATTTATTTATGCTTAGTGATCCATGCCAAAAACTTGTGTGCCAACTTCCTTTCCTTTCACCCTCATTCTTTACAACCTGCTCTCAATCTGATCTGTTTACCAACACTTAGATCTGTCCTGCTCCATGTTTCTTACCATCATTATAATTTTAAACCTCAGCAGTTATTCCATGGACTATTAAAATAAACTTTTCTTGACTAGTGTTTCCTGTGCCACACTGTAGTGATGGTGTGTTTTTTCCCCTCTAAAATTAAAATTGGATGGTGGCATCTTTCAGATTAAACCCACAAATGGCATTCTGTCAAAGTCCTTGATATGACCTGTAAGCCTCTTCCTCAGCACAGAGCATCAAGTTTGAGAACATTGCTCTGAAATAAGCTACCTGGCTTAAATTTTGCTTCTTTTTCTTACTAGCTGGGTGATTGTGGGTAAGTCATCCAACCTTCAGTTTACTCATCTGTAAAAATAAAGATGATAGTAATACCTAGGTCATAAGGAGCATGTGAATTTTTAAATGGATTAACATATATAAAGCGCTTAGAACTGTATCTGGAATATGTAGATGAATGTTAGCTATTATTATTTCTAGCCATGTGCCTAGATCCATTTTTCAAATACGCCAAGTAAATTCACACCTTTATGCTTCTGATCTTTCTATTTCTTTTGTTGAGAAAGAACACTTAATTTGCATTCCTCTTCCCCATTTACATCATGAACAGTCATCTTCGATGTTCAGCTTAAGAAGTTTAGTCACTTTCTCTAAGATGTCTTTTCTAACTTTCTCTGCCCAGATGGAAATGAACATTCCCATCACCCTAACTCCCTCTTGTGCCACACCATTCAGTTTCTTTTAATCACCTGCAACACTTGATTGCATTGAACATTCTTGCGACTAGAGATTAAATTCATGGTGATGAGCAATTTTTTTTCCCATCTCTATTGCCCAGCAAAATGCCATACATTTTTGGGAATTTAATCAATATTCTTGGATAAATGAATGGATGAATGAATGAATGGAGGGATGGATGGACAGATGAATGAATGAGTGAATGAATGAATAAATATTTCAGGAAAGATTGACGAGGCAATGGAGATACTGGCCCCATCAGGTAAAATACACACTAAGATAATCATACCTTGACAAACTGAAGATAGAGCAAGGAGTTGATATTTCTGATTGTTCCATATGCTTAAATCAGTATTAACTCTTGGGGGCTTTGCTGCAATTGAACCTTGGAGATTATACTCCAAACCGAAACAATTAGTTACTTGAGGCAAATCCTTTGAATCACACTCTCTGTTAAAATTCCATTATATGAAGATGTGATAAAACATAAAAATAGATGAGATTCCTCTTAGCGAATTGTCAGACAATGTTGCTGATTGACAGATTGTCACTTTCTGAGGCTCCTCTCTGGCACACAGGGCACCAATGATCTATAGCAGGAGGATCTTAAACTTTCCATTTAACCTCACTAAAGTTCAGAACTTGTCTGAGGAAATATGCCATTTAAAAAAATCTGAGCCCCATGCTCATCTCTCCCCCTTTATAGAAGCTCTTCCTCAGTTGCTAATAACACCTGTGTGGTGCTTGCATTCCACATTAATCATAATTTATATAGCAAGCACAAACTTACAACTTCAGGTAGGTAATGAACGGCAGGGGTAGATCAACTTTACAAAAAATAAAGACACTATTTTTATGTGGTTTAATTTACCCCTCCCTGCGTGGATGGGTTTAACTATACCAAAATCAACTTTTGCAAAGCACCTAAAAAGGTACTTAAACTTAATTGTACTCTGTGCTCGTTATGAGAGTAGTTAATCAGGTGCAAACTAGGGCGACACCTTTTGGATTTGCTCCCTCTGGAACACTGTGTCCCAGGATCCCATTACCAAGTTGAACCCTATTTTTGACTATACAAAATATTAAAAATTAATGGTAAAAAGTTGTCTTTCTTGGTAATAGTGATGAATATCATATAGCTAAAACCTTAGATTAAATATTTCCCTTATGTTAAGACTACCTTACAGAGGATCTCCTGCAAGCAACTGAACTAAGTGTTAGGAAAGAAAGGAGAGAATGAATAAGAGGACAGTGAAATGGGAGTCTATGAAATAAATCTAAGAAATTGCTCATCTGCTTACTAGAAGGTCACAACATATCCTTTCTGCCCAGGCGCTGCTACAAAGTAAGGAGTTTGAATTTTGTCTCACTAGTTTTGTAACCTTAGGCTGATAACTTAGCCTCTTCAAGTCTGTTATTCTTCTATTAAATGAATATAATAAAGCTCACCCCACATGGGTTGTTACAAACCCCAAATGAGATCATGGGAAACTTCTAATGTAAGCCTCCTAGGTATTATTCTCATCTCCTGTGTAGATTTGTAGATTTGGCAGAGCTGATTTGAACTTGGTTGTGCTAGTTACACTAAGAATGGAGTGTGGCTTTGTCATAGTTTGTCTGACAGTATGGATAGAGAATCTATGTGAATAATTGCCATTGGATCACTTTGAACATAATTAAAAACAATGTTTTGTGGCGGGGGGGGTTGGAAAATTTTCCTCTTTACAGTTTCATATTAATGAAAAAATAGCAAATGCTTTTCTCTTCCTTAACCTGCAGTGATAATCAGGCCATTTGTGATTATTGGTCATTTTGGAAACCATAACAATGAGTACAATCTTCATGATAAGGACACTCATATTTGCTGGAGAGCTAGTTGACAGATCTAATAAATATATGAATTTAAGCAAACTTAACCATTCTTTTAGGCATTTAAAAATAGATATTGACAGAACACCTAATGTTGCAAAATTTATGAAGCTGGCATTCACCTCTTATTCCTTTCCCCTTTTTGTAATGTGTTTCCTCTGTTAATACGTAGAAATTAATCTGCAGACTGTATTTCACTGTATTTTATTTCAGCTGGTGCACACTCTAAGAAGTTTTCTCTTTCTTAGAATTTCCTAAACGTCTGTTTGAAACACTTGACGCTCTTGTCAAATAATTCTCTAATTGACCTATGTATTTGTCTCTTTCTTCTCTGATTATATTTGAAGCTTTTCTCCACAATTACAGAGCTGTGTGTAAAACATATCTCAAAAGGTTAAAGGATTGTTCCAAAGTGTTCATGCTAAAGTCGTATCGATTAAAATACATTTAGAATTAATAGAATACATTATGTTAGCAATAAATATATAGTATCCATAATACTATCTCCTTTGGGACTTCACAATGCCCACAAAATACTCTAGGATGTCATATGTAAAACAAACAAACAAACAAACAGGTAATACTTTGAATAACATAGTATGTTCTTTAAGAGTTTTATCATAGACTCTTACATGTTTCAGTATATTATATAATCTATATCTTTCTACATCTTTTATTATAGGAAACCGATCTAAATACTCATTTGCCCACTTCCCACACATACAACTGGCTCCTGATAAATGCTACTCTAAAACCAGAAAATTAGCCTTTAAAAATCACTATGTGCCAGTTACTTTCACACATGTGAGTCAACCTTCGCCACAACTGCCTGGCTCCAGCATTAGTAAAACTGCTGTCATTTGCCACTTAACAATGGGGATACGTTCTGAGAAATGTGACTTTTGGTGATTTCATCATTGTGTGAACATCATAGATTATACTTACACAAATCTGCATGGTATATAGCCTACTACTATATTGTATGTGTTATATTTTTATATGACTGACAGCAGTAGGTTTGTTTACATGAGCATTACCACAAACACTTGAGTAATACATTTCGTTTTGACACTGATTTTAAAATGGCTATGTCACTAAGCAATAGGAATTTTTCAGCCTCATAATCTTATGAGACAACTGTCAAATATGTGGTTTATTGTTGATAGAAACAACATTATTCAGTGGGTAAATATATTTTATTGATAAAGAAATACAGATTCAAAAGAGGCATTTGCTATCCAAATCCACAAAATTAGCAAACATTGGTTCTGGAATTTATATGCAAGGCTTACTAACTCCAAAGCGTATTGGCTTTTTTCAACATTGTTTTAAGGAAAAACTTAGTACAGTCGTCAACCCAGGAGGTAACCAGAAGGTAAGATTCTGGAAAAGAAAATAAACTTGAAAGGAAAACAAAGGATTATTCAGATATAACATAATTGGGTTTTGAAGTAAACCATTAGCTGCACTTGAGACAGAACCCTGTTTGAAAGATAAAGAACTAATGATCATTGAGTGTCTATTCATTCTTTACCCTGTGAAATGGGTATTGACATTTTCACTTCACAGATGATTAAACTGAGGCTCAGAGGATAATGCAACTTCCCTAGGCACTCATCCAGTAGTAAGTGGTGGAGCAGAGAGTTATATTCAAAGTTGTCTGATATACTTGATATAATCTGCTGTTCACTAAATTGGGCTGTGTCTCCTTAGAATAATGTGTGCTTCAAATCACTTCCAGTTCTCCTGATGTAGGTTAAGGTGCTTCACGATGTATGTGAATGGGAGATAAGACAAATGTAAACTTATGTAATGATATATATTCCCACTCTAAATCACAGTACACGTGATAAATGCAAAGGAAAGATTCATATTGAATCATGAACTCATGGAGTTAGCAGCTTAACTCAATTGAGGACTCAAATACCTGAATACAAGGAAAATCTGTTGTCAATTGGCAGGTTTGTCTAATTCTTGGCACTGAGATAATATGAATAGGTGTAAAATAAACAACTTCAGCTTCATCTTAAATTTTTAGCATCAAGCATTTAGAGTCCCCTAGTGCCATGCAAACTTGCTTCTCTTCTACTTACACTCCGGCAGGTTCCATGGGCTACAATGATCAGCTCACAGGAACTAAGATTTCTAAGAATACTTAATAGACTATGAAAACGCAACAAAAACGAGTCCTTAACCCTTTTTATGTAGGGGAGTCCTCTGACAGTCTTGAGAAGTTCATGGGCTCTTCTTTCTCAGAAGAATTTTGTAAATGTCTTCAAATTCATAAAACGCACACATGAATCGATTATATTCTAATACATTTGTCCAAACATTTTTCTAAACAGTTATTAATAAAGTAATGCATTTTTCATTTTTAATTCATTAAATAGTAAGATATGACAGCAGGCCTATACCATAATTTCAAAATAGTGATTATTACAAATGATATTTCAGTATATCTGCAATACCTGTAATGTAATATGAAAATATTTCTAATGATATATATTAGTAACAAAGTTACAGGTATTGATGTTTGTTACTTATATTATCTATATTTTTAAATGAACAGAATGCTAAATTTCAGTTGGTAATAGTGAAAATAAGACTTTTTTTCTATGCAAGTTTACAAGGACTCCAAATTTTATTCACAGACCACAAGAGATCTAAAACCTCTGATGTCTTTGCTCTTCGCCTTGTTAGGCATCTCACATAAATTGCCTCCAATCCTTATTACATCATATAAGATAGGTTTAAGTCACGTTCCTTTTACATAAATGAAGATGTTGAATCAAAGAAGTAGAGTGACTCATTTACTCCCCCTTTTTGTAATGTGTTTCCTCTGTTAATACGTAGAAATTAATCTGCAGACTGTATTTCACTGTATTTTATTTCAGCTGGTGCACACTCTAAGAAGTTTTCTCTTTCTTAGAATTTCCTAAACGTCTGTTTGAAACACTTGACGCTCTTGTCAAATAATTCTCTAATTGACCTATGTATTTGTCTCTTTCTTCTCTGATTATATTTGAAGCTTTTCTCCACAATTACAGAGCTGTGTGTAAAACATATCTCAAAAGGTTAAAGGATTGTTCCAAAGTGTTCATGCTAAAGTCGTATCGATTAAAATACATTTAGAATTAATAGAATACATTATGTTAGCAATAAATATATAGTATCCATAATACTATCTCCTTTGGGACTTCACAATGCCCACAAAATACTCTAGGATGTCATATGTAAAACAAACAAACAAACAAACAGGTAATACTTTGAATAACATAGTATGTTCTTTAAGAGTTTTATCATAGACTCTTACATGTTTCAGTATATTATATAATCTATATCTTTCTACATCTTTTATTATAGGAAACCGATCTAAATACTCATTTGCCCACTTCCCACACATACAACTGGCTCCTGATAAATGCTACTCTAAAACCAGAAAATTAGCCTTTAAAAATCACTATGTGCCAGTTACTTTCACACATGTGAGTCAACCTTCGCCACAACTGCCTGGCTCCAGCATTAGTAAAACTGCTGTCATTTGCCACTTAACAATGGGGATACGTTCTGAGAAATGTGACTTTTGGTGATTTCATCATTGTGTGAACATCATAGATTATACTTACACAAATCTGCATGGTATATAGCCTACTACTATATTGTATGTGTTATATTTTTATATGACTGACAGCAGTAGGTTTGTTTACATGAGCATTACCACAAACACTTCAGTAATACATTTCGTTTTGACACTGATTTTAAAATGGCTATGTCACTAAGCAATAGGAATTTTTCAGCCTCGTAATCTTATGAGACAACCGTCAAATATGTGGTTTATTGTTGATAGAAACAACATTATTCAGTGGGTAAATATATTTTATTGATAAAGAAATACAGATTCAAAAGAGGCATTTGCTATCCAAATCCACAAAATTAGCAAACATTGGTTCTGGAATTTATATGCAAGGCTTACTAACTCCAAAGCGTATTGGCTTTTTTCAACATTGTTTTAAGGAAAAACTTAGTACAGTCGTCAACCCAGGAGGTAACCAGAAGGTAAGATTCTGGAAAAGAAAATAAACTTGAAAGGAAAACAAAGGATTATTCAGATATAACATAATTGGGTTTTGAAGTAAACCATTAGCTGCACTTGAGACAGAACCCTGTTTGAAAGATAAAGAACTAATGATCATTGAGTGTCTATTCATTCTTTACCCTGTGAAATGGGTATTGACATTTTCACTTCACAGATGATTAAACTGAGGCTCAGAGGATAATGCAACTTCCCTAGGCACTCATCCAGTAGTAAGTGGTGGAGCAGAGAGTTATATTCAAAGTTGTCTGATATACTTGATATAATCTGCTGTTCACTAAATTGGGCTGTGTCTCCTTAGAATAATGTGTGCTTCAAATCACTTCCAGTTCTCCTGATGTAGGTTAAGGTCCTTCACGATGTATGTGAATGGGAGATAAGACAAATGTAAACTTATGTAATGATATATATTCCCACTCTAAATCACAGTACACGTGATAAATGCAAAGGAAAGATTCATATTGAATCATGAACTCATGGAGTTAGCAGCTTAACTCAATTGAGGACTCAAATACCTGAATACAAGGAAAATCTGTTGTCAATTGGCAGGTTTGTCTAATTCTTGGCACTGAGATAATATGAATAGGTGTAAAATAAACAACTTCAGCTTCATCTTAAATTTTTAGCATCAAGCATTTAGAGTCCCCTAGTGCCATGCAAACTTGCTTCTCTTCTACTTACACTCCGGCAGGTTCCATGGGCTACAATGATCGGCTCACAGGAACTAAGATTTCTAAGAGTACTTAATAGACTATGAAAAGGCAACAAAAACGAGTCCTTAACCCTTTTTATGTAGGGGAGTCCTCTGACAGTCTTGAGAAGTTCATGGGCTCTTCTTTCTCAGAAGAATTTTGTAAATGTCTTCAAATTCATAAAACGCACACATGAATCGATTATATTCTAATACATTTGTCCAAACATTTTTCTAAACAGTTATTAATAAAGTAATGCATTTTTCATTTTTAATTCATTAAATAGTAAGATATGACAGCAGGCCTATACCATAATTTCAAAATAGTGATTATTACAAATGATATTTCAGTATATCTGCAATACCTGTAATGTAATATGAAAATATTTCTAATGATATATATTAGTAACAAAGTTACAGGTATTGATGTTTGTTACTTATATTATCTATATTTTTAAATGAACAGAATGCTAAATTTCAGTTGGTAATAGTGAAAGTAAGACTTTTTTTCTATGCAAGTTTACAAAGACTCCAAATTTTATTCACAGACCACAAGAGATCTAAAACCTCTGATGTCTTTGCTCTTCGCCTTGTTAGGCATCTCACATAAATTGCCTCCAATCCTTATTACATCATATAAGATAGGTTTAAGTCACGTTCCTTTTACATAAATGAAGATGTTGAATCGAAGAAGTAGAGTGACTCATTTATGGTTAGACACATGATTGATAAGTCTGGTATTTCAACCAAATATCTGGTCATTCCAGTTTACTTTCAACACTACCACCAAGCCCAACCCTTCTCTAATAAATATTCTTTATATTGCTCCATTCTATATTATGTAAATCATTTTGTACATAAAATCCTTAGGCAGTAATGTAAGTAACACCCAGTATTCCATTTAGAAGGCAGTCTTATAAGCTTCATGAGAACCTGGTACTGTTTGGATTCAAGTAGAAAACATGACTTGAGTGAAGAAAACTTCATGAAGAGAACAAGTAAACACTTTAGAGAGGGTATGGGGGTTATAGAATAAAACGTACTTACTATTCATAGATGTGATAAGGTGAGTTCAAAAACAGATAAACAAACAAAAAACAAAAACAAAAAAAAACAAAAACGACTATCCTAGCAGTATTACAATGTAATCTAAAGAAGTCTTGCTGACAAAGGAAACCACTCCAAAATTTTTGTAAAAAATTACATGAATTCTAAAAGACATTAATGAGGATTTCTTTTCTCAACATTATTTGAAAACAAGTTTAAAAAATTGTGGAAGTCCCAGATGTTTTATGCAGATACTACTGAAAGCTACTGGGACACTATGGAATGGGCTGCAGGTCTGACTGGCTCTGTAACAAGAGCGCACTATAAGCCTAGTTTTATCATTTACTAGTTGTGTTATATTGGGGAGTTTAACTCTTCCAGTGCCACAATTTTCTCATCAGGAAAAGGAGGATACAAGATTTCTCATGATGTGGAGGTGGTGGTGGTGGTGGTGGTGATGGTGGTGGTGGTTGTGGTTGTGTGTGTGTGAACATGTGAATTAAATGAGTTAATGCATGTAACTTTTCTATACCTCGATTTATTCATCTTTAAAATGGGGATCATTAGTACATACCTCATAGAGTTGTTATAAGGGTAATATAAATTAGAAAGGCCTAAACACAATGTCTGACATATAAAAAGAGCAATATATGTGTTTTTCTTTTTAAGTGTAAATTTAAATGAATTGTGTATTCTTGACCTGGAACATGCAATTATTATCTGAGCCTCAGTTTTTTCATTTGCGAAGTGGGGATGCTTTTTACTTCATCTTGATGTCTATATTAAAAACAGTGAAATTAGCTATTATATTTGAACCTTTGTCTCTTATTAAAAAACTTGAGTCCTTGATATGACATCATTCTACAAAAATCTCTAAGCCAATTCATTGCATGCCACTGTTTTGGGCTGCATATTCCATACCATAGGTGCATTGCAGCTGAATATTCTGGGTGTTGGCCTTTATCAAAATCTCTAATGATCTTTGACATTCTTTCTAATAATTATGTGCTTTTGAGAGTTACTCTGTTTGAAGGAGATGTTTATCTAAAGTATTCTAGGTTTACTGTGACTTTTTTTCTTAAAGCCTTAAGGTTTTCCTTTGACACATTAGTTAATTTTGTGTGTTAACCTGGCATCTGTTCAATGTCAGCCTTCTGATGAACTAATGACTTTCTACGTGAGTGCATCTTTGACCATTACTACATATTACCCTCAGCAGTTAGCATTAAAGAGAAAATAAGAAATCACAAACGTATTACATAGAAAATGCCCTATTAAGGAAATTTATTTTTATTATATCTATAAACTTATATTTCAGTGAGTAGAAAAATGGCTAAATTTAATACTTGACTATATATGGATCACACCTGTCTAGTCAGTATACTTATTATTTAGAATTTGGTGCTAACATTTGGAAAACATTTTTCCCTTTAGTACATTATGTGTTCCCTTTAAAATCTTATTTATATTATACCCTTTTTTGCTGAGTTTGCAAGTTTTATACCTTTGATCCAAACCCACTTTAAGCTATCAGTCTCCATGAGATAAGGTCCAATAGGATGATTCATATAGAAAATAGACACTTAGTCCTAGTTGGTATACATATGGGTACCTGAAAAACTTCCTTTGGTCGCTTTCTTGTCATGAAACTCAATTCATATATACTACCACTATGCCTATCTGAAAGGCAAACAAACAAAAACTGCTTATGTCATTTCTTTCAGTTCAAAGAACTTGACATGACATTAAAGGACCTCGGAGTAGACCAGAGCCTCCGTTTTAGCCTCATCTTTTACTTTGCCTCATTGCACTTGGGCACATCTGAGTCATCCTTTTATATGATCTTTCTTAACCATATGTTCTTGTCCACATAAAGAACACCCCTTCCTTTATCTCTCTCAACAGCCCAGGCCCTGTAAACAATTATCAGTGGTTATTTACCACTAACCAGATGTCATTTTTTTTCTCTCTGAAATTCATTTCTCTTTCCTTACTATGGCCTGTCTTCTTCTTCTATTATTAGAGCACTTGCTCGGTATCTGAATTTTCTTTCAATGAGCTCCTTTAGAATCAGGACTGTCTTTTAATGTCCTTATCTTTCTCAGCTAAGAGCATGCCTGGAGTATAGTAAATGCCAAATGAAAAGATAGATCAATGAATGAATGAATGAATTGATGAACAAATGAATGCTTTTTTTTTTTTTTGTAAAGCCCAGTTGAAATGTAATCTCTGTGAAATCTTTCTCACTTTCTCCAGAGTTAATCCCTCCTCCTAGATTTGTATAAGCCTACAGCAAGTTAGGCTACAGTTGAATTTTTCATGTCTAGTAAGCACAATATGCTGTGAGTTCCTCTGAAGCGAGCATGCCTTATTCATCTGTTCAGTCTCAGGTTTGCTAGCACATGGTAGGTGCTCAGTATGTTTTTTTTTTTTTTTTTAATAAATGACTGATTGAGCTGTGCCTTACTCATTTTTTATGTCTGTGAATGATTTATAGAATCTTGAAATTGCTCCAGAGGAGGAGATTAATTGATCTTTTCAGATTGGATGCTATCAAGTGAGTCACAGTCCAGCTCAGCCGTTTGCTGGTTCACTTCTCTGAAATACAGAGCACTGGTTTTTACCAACTGTGTGTTTTCCTGCAAACACAAAATATATACTCTTCAATAGTAAGAACAGTAAGTTGAGCAGTTATTACATTGTATACAAGGAGTGATATCAACAGGTGGACATTTAGTGCTACAAAGAGTGTTTATCCTTGAAGTTTCCAGGTGAGAATGGTTCTCCTTGCTTCTCAGCAGGATGTAGATTTGTATTTGAGCGCAGCTTTATATGATTTGGAGAGACCTAGAGTATTATTTATTTATACAATGTTCAAAGTTCCGTAAAGCCTCATAAAGCAAGAAAAGTGAGAATCTTTGAGGCATGTGTGTCAGAGACAGGGGAGTTTGGGCGATCAAACTCGTCTATGCTTGAATTCCCTGAGTGTCCTCTTGCTTTGCAGTTACTTGGCTTCTGAACCATTTCCTCCACTACTGGAGAACTACAGCCTCATGCAACTGTTCCACTTTTGGAAAGCTTTGGCCATTAAAAATTCTCCCTTATAGAGAACTTAAATTTATCTCCATTGATCTTAAAAACAATCTGCCTTTTCAGGATAGTATTTCAATGATATAGGGCCTAATCTTCATTCAGGATAAAGAGCTATGTTTTATCAGCTCTTATTTTTATAATATAGGTTGAATCCCTCAGACATTTATCTAAACGATTTTCTCTTCTAATTGTTAATGAAAACTTGAAAGTTCTCCCTTAAATGTCTGTACATCAACGTCTTCCAACACATACACACTATTTGTTGTTTAGCAAACTCACACATGATATAGTTGGAACAAAATTCAGTACTTACTATTGAATAAATTATAGTTATTATTAATAAGAATAGTTATTGTTTTAATATTAATAACTATCATCATTTGTGTACTAATCTCATGGTCAAAATTAAACACAAATAGCCGCTTTATCTGTCTTTTACCCTATGAAAAAGTGCTATTTTTTTCTTTTATGTGAGATATAACATCTTTTAGCTATAGAGTCCCACTGTGTTATAAATAGGTTATTATTTGAGTTAATTGTGAAGTTATTGTTTGAGTTAACTGTGAGATATAATTATCAGGACATGGTAATTGAATATGCAGTGTAAAAAAGCCAGAGCTAGCAAGAATCACTTTCAGGTTATTTGTTTAGACTTTTGGGTATGTGGTAGAGTCATTTATAAGTTTGTGGATAACAAGATGGTGGTGGTGGGGGGTTGCATAATAAATTAAATTGTATATAATCAACCAAAAAGTAGACTGGAGTATACATGTAGAGATAGGCAGTTGGAAATATGAGTCTATCACAGACATGGGGAGCATCACAAAAGGCCTATCATTGTGGCATAAATTTGGGAATAATAAGGCTAAATATGATAGTTGAAGTTATGGAAGTAGGTAAAATCCTCTGAGAAGTAAATATAGAATAGGAAATTAAAAAGGGCTTTCCAATAAATTCTGAAAAACCAAGCTTATGAAACACGCAAAGAAAGAATAATCTCTCAAAGAGTGTAGAAATATATGATGACTGAAGGAAATTTAACTGTGTGGTGAATACACAGTGCAATATACATATGACATGTTATTGAATTATACACTTGAAACCTATTTAATTTTATTAACCAATGTCACCCAGATAAATTTAATTTTAAAAAGAGTGTACAAATAGTTAATAATTAGAAACTTTATCATCTGGTAAAATATTTTTTTCTTAATGAGCAGCTACACATATGCCCACAGGAAATAAAATATCTTTTAATTCTTTAACATTAATTCTGTTCCTTGTGAGCCAGAGATTATTTTTCCACTCCTCTCTGCCTATACAAATTATTTCTGCCCTTTAAAAATTATCTTACACTTTTTGAAGAGCATTACTACTTCTTAGAGCCCTATTGATAACTTGCTTCCTGGAACAGCTTCTCCAGCACATTTATAGTGTGTATTGTGGAATTTGATACCCATAGCTCCTATTCTTTAACTGTTTTAATCTTATTTCTGAACTAAGTTGTGGACCTTATATCTTGGATTTCTTTCTCTGTCCTACTGTGATTCAGGCACATTCTGTTTGCTAGATATACAGAGAGCTGTAGAGGGCAGGATGAAGGAGGGAGTGAGGAGAAATGTTGGCAAACAAATAGATATTTATTGATTGATTCTTTACACTCTGAAAAAAAAATCAAAATAGCATCTGAATTAGCAAAAAGGATCACATAATACCTGTGTTCAATATTTAATAATGACTAAACTGAGTAATCATAAAATCAATTTATTTTCTGTGCATCCTCTGTGATGCAATATGACAGGGTAATAATTTATTGATCTATGGATTAAAGGTGCTTGAAATGTTTGTGTGATGACATCAGCTTCTTCGGCCACTAAAATCTTATGCCTGAGATAGTACAAGCCTCATTCAGTTATTTTGGCCCTGGAGGTTGTTGTATGGATGGCAATCAAATTTTCATTTTCTAATAAATTTTTCTGCCTATAGTCATTTACTAGGACAAGACCATGGCTTAAGTCTGTCACTAAGTTTCTTTTTCTATGATCAGGACACATTTCAACAACCCAACTAAGAAGAGAAAGAAAATAGCATTTTCTAGGTTCCAAATTAGACATTGCTATTTCCCTTTTTCAATTATTAAAAACAAACAAACAAACAACAACAAAACTTTAAAGGGAGATAGGATAAGAGAAGTGGGTATTGATCTTGTTCTTGTACAAAATGCAGTTTTCTCACTAGAGACTTTCCTCTCTCTAGTCCGAGTAAGCTAGCCTCTTAGAGAATCAGTCATGAGATTAAGGATGTCTACAATCAGTATACCCTATCACAGTTCCAGGATGAGTCCCTGCTTAGTCTGTGTGTTTGCTCATCTGAGATGGGTGTATGTGCAAAGAAGATGAAAAATGGGCAGAGGGAATAGGAATGATGTGGCAGGGCAGAGAGAGATAGAATCGGTGGAACCTGTTGAAGTCCCACCATTTGATCTGACAACGACAAAGGAAAGGTGAATTTCTCCTTGGTTCTAGTAGACACTAAGCAAAGCTGTGGTCTCCGGGCTGAGACAACCCTGGAAGCAAAGGGCTGCAGGATGGAAAGCTGGTGGGGACACTAGAATGTGAGAAGTGGATCTTCCATGCTATGTAACTGTGCCCAGTGACAGCTCTTCCAAAAATCTTACATATGTATTCCTCAGGAGAGATAAATTTGTTCACTTACCATTGGGGATAAAATTCTCACTCATCAGTGTCTCAGAAGCACAGACAATAAACCAAGTGAAGGTATGTCTGTCTTCCCTCTGCTATTCTCCTATTGTTATCAGTCCCTCTTCCTATTATTGCTATTGTCCTCAGTTTGACTGCATATTACGCATATTACGCATATTAAATTATATTTTTGTTTTTAACATAGTTGTTAAAATTGGAATCATAGTATCTATGCTGTTTAATTACTCCTATTTTTTAACGATAAGTCGGAATCATAGTATATATGCTGTTTAGTTACTCCTATTTTTTAATGATATGTTGTGGACATCTTCCTATAGATAAATGCATATAATTTTTAAACTGCAACACAGCATACAACTTTTTTTTTAGAATTGCCAAAGGTTATCTAGCTAGCTAGTTCATGTTTTAATTTACAGTGAACACTCTCCCCATATTTAGCTTTTTTAATAATTAGCATTATAACTTAAAATAGGTCTAGTTTTTTTGATGATTCAATGTTTAGAAGCTAACATACTCTTTTCTACCCATTCTCCTTTCCAGCTCATTCTTAAAATTTTATGATGATATGATATTTATATTTCAGTCTATAATTATTATTAGGTTTCGTTTGCTTAATTACTAATTCTAACATTTTTTAAATCAACAAAGATTTCTTTATTTTTTTCATCCATCTTAAGATTTTGTTTTTTTTTCTTGAAATAATAATTTCTGGTAGTCAGTACGATGCTACTATAGATGGAAAGACAAAAGGGGTGTTTAGTTGCCATTTTCAACCAGAACTTCTATAAATAACTTTAATAATTGAACAGAGAAGGGAGATCCTTTCTTTTCTACTAAATTAATGATATTAATAGTAAGTTTGAAAGTTAATCCCACTTTCCAAATGAAGTAATTGAGTGTTTCAAGTAAAGAAAATAAAGAACACTTAAATAGGAAAAAAAAAAATGTTTGTTTCAAATCTTTTCAAGAAAAAATCTTTGTCTGCAAAGATTGTTTAAAATATGCTTTACAATGGGAATTACTTTTTATTTACTTGCAATTTTTGTTCTTCTGTCCCCTTAAAATGGCCTGAAACATACCTTTTTGGAAATAATAAAGAATACGACTTTTTTTGCTATAGAAACTTCTGTGTTTGCCTGAATTTAGCAAAGAATAATGACATTTAGCTAACTTATTGTAAATGAACTATGGCCAACAAGACTCTCCATGTAGGATGTATCATTTGGCTAGTGTGTGTGAATATTCAAGACATGGCCTGGAAAGGTGCAAGCCTCTGTAATGGTGGCATGGGCTTCTCATAATTTAAAATGAGATGGATATAAGCAAACCCATTTCTCTGGGACCTTTATTGCTTCAGAGTGAATTATTTCTGTCCATAAAACAGAAAACCTGCTATGTGATATTTGTAAATAGCAATTTTGTTCGTAGAAACAACATAAACCTTTTATGTGCCTGATGCCCATTTCCTAACTGCTTTTTGTTGAATGTGTCTCACATACTGATGGATGCTAGGACAGAAAATATATGCTCTATGCAAATATTGTTTCTCACTAGTTGCTATGATTAATTAAATAGGGCCATCTATCTAATAAAATTGTATCCCATGCAAATTTATGGTGGTGGTACCATAGCTGTCTAAGGCTGCTATTCTAGTTGCTGCTGCTGCTGCCACACAGCATGTATCATCATCTCTTTTATGCACTTCGTATGTGCTTTGTATAATACATATGGTAGGCCTAGGGACTTGCTAACACTTCCTTTTTTGTTTTAGCATCTTCTAGTCAATGGCATCTGCAGGGGTTCATCCAGAGAGGAAGCAGAATTTCTCTAGTCTGGAGATTCAATCACAGCTCTTTTTCATGTCATGGAATTAAAATGGAAAAGAGAGACTCTGAACCTCAGACCTTACCAACGTTTGATTGCAATCATTATATTGAAAACTATTGAACCAGTAAGATAGCTGACTAACTGTGTACATCTGTCCTTCTCATCCGTTTCTGGAGATGGAACCTCAATACAGAATTCTATGTTGGCTTAATAGCTGAAATCTGCTTTTCTTTTATTTATGTTTGGTTGATCCATTATTATTTCATTAGACTTCTTGTAACAGTGTGTATTAGTAGAAATAGCATAGACTTTGTATTGTAACTGCCATTTTGTAGACGTGTAAGTTGCTTAATCATTCTGATTACTCCCACGTTCTTCAACTTTTGTTGACCAGCTTAACTTTGTATTGCCTTTTAGATCTCTACTTAGCTGTTCTCTTTCCCTTGCTCCTAAAAGGTGAAATAAGCAGTCTCTCTTTTATAAGCCTTTAAAATTGATTGTGTGTGTTTACTGTAGTCTTGAGTATTCCATACTTGTATCTGTAAGTTATTTTTCTCTTGCCTGTTCTCTGGTCCCTTTAAAACCAGGAGCTATGTCTCGATTGTTATTTTACCCCTGTGTGTTACAGAATGTCTAAAACATTTTGGTGATTAATGCATGTTTGTTACAAAAGTTTATAATCAACATAAATATATACCAAGACACTCGGGTTGCAGCAAGTGACTAATTTATTTCTTCTCTATATCCAATTATACAAGGAGTCATTTCTGCATTCTAGGGTTGTCTGGAAATCTAACCTCAGTTATTTAAGGATAAGGGAAAGATCAAGAAATCCTTCTCTGGAATTATACAGAAAAACTTATGCTCTCACAGTTCAGAAAAAGAAATGCCCATTGGTTTTAAAGTAATTATAAATGCTGCTGACTCATTGACTCAGATGGGCATTGAAAGATGTGCTGTTCCATTCTCCCCATGCTGGACATAAGGATACCTGCCAAATTTCAGTCTTCAAAAACATCCATGGATTTGATTTGCCTAACATTTCTACTTCTTCTGGGATGCTGTATATCGGCGATCCCTAGGGAGCACCTCTAGGAACATATAACACTCAATATTCCCAGGTTATGGGGAGCCAAGCCTCCACTCACTAGTTGGGTGGCAACCGTGGCCTTCCTAATTGCTAGCTACAATACCCAGCTTAACAAAAGCCTAGGCCATGTGGGTCACAGCCTCCAGAGTACTTTATCAAGATATTAATTCATATTCCACCCCTACCTTGAAAAAAGAAACCAGAGAGTCACTGGAGCAAGAGGGGTAAATGAGGGAAACTTTATCTTTCTTATTTCTACAGCAACTAGAACAAGACAGAAATTAAATTTCAAAAAATTATCTACTATGGCTGAATGAGCTAATTTGTTAATCAATTAAATTGAATGCCCCACAATGTAAAGTTATCATGATGATTAAATATGATAGGCATCCTCCATTCTCACGTTTTCAAAGCATATCACAGCGCATAGCATTCTGTGCACAGTATGTGTTTGTCCATGCTGTACCCCTTACCCCGTTTTTGTACATTGTACCAGATATTTGGCATGTTAATCAAATTCCAATTAATGACCTCAAGTCCACAGAAAAATAAAGTTCTCCCTGGGAATGTTTCAATCATTTGCTACCTGCATTTCTTTGCCAGGGTATTGCTTGTTAGAGCATTTACCTTGTTCCTCTCTATAAGTGACAATCTGGAAGGTTCTTGTTTGTAGGTGCAGTGGTGGAACCCATGGCAAATCACTGACAGCTTGGGCTTTGGCTTCAATATGGACCTGAGTCTCATCCCACCTTCACCACCCTCTAGAATCGTAACATTGATAATGTACCAACCTCTCTAAGATTTAATTTTCTTACCTTTAAAATGAGAGTAATAACAGTACTTACCTCATATAATGATAAACAATAATGATTACATAAGATAATGCATGTATAGTTGTTGGCACATTTTCTCGCACATAATAAATATTATATATTAGTTATTATTATTAATAAAATAAAAAGTTGTTGCCTTTCCTATCAAGATAACCCAGTTCATGTGTATATCACCTTTTGTGGCCCTATCCTTTTCAACTATCTAGCAGTACAATTGTATGTAAGAGAAATTTAAATATCCATGTCGATCTCTCCCCCAGTTTGTTGACTACACAATTACTGACTGTCCGTCATGTGACAAGTTTGGTGTTAGTCTAGAACATCATCTTCTGTTCTTAAAGGATTTCTAATGGATAAAAAGAAACAGTTGAGTCATAATAATATATTGAAATAAATATCATTTAAGTAACTTAAGAATTGTATATTGAGTGATGACTCTGGAAGATATGGTTCTAGGCTGAAATGAGGCTTGATTTTGAAAATGCAGAGCTAAAAAGACCTCATGGCCTGAACCAATAAGGAAAGACTTCCCTGCGGTGGGAATCTTTGGTCAGAATCCTGAGACACGAGTAGGCTGTAAAGAAGGTGGGGAAGGATGTTCTAAACACAGTGAGAAACAAGTAAACATAGAGACTGAAAGACTGCAGTGAATATGAGTGGCTCAGAATAGTGAGGACTGTCTGACAATGAGCAGAAAAGGTGCATGAGAACCAGATAATTAAAAGGCTTTTAGAAGAAATGAGGGAGGATGAACTTTAAGCAAAATGTAGAGTTTCTCAAAGGTGCACGATGGCTTAGGAATGTGTCTGACTTCAAAGAAATGTACTCTGACATTGTTCTGAGGGCCAACAAACCTGCCTTTTTCTTCATGTGAAAGGATATGACTGGCAGAAAATATGCAGCCTTGGATAGAGCATTAGGGACTAAGTCATGGGTAGCTGAATAGAAATTAGAAATTTGGTCTCCTCCCTTTGGAAGTTTATGATTCCTTGTAAAGTTAGAAGCTACTTAATGACATAATCTCCATATCACATAATTAAATATAATTCAAATAAAGGAAATTTACATGTTAAATGATTACTATACACCAGGCATTATAGGTATTATATATTAATTTTATCAAGGTATTTTGTATTAATTTTATCACTTAATCTCCAATCACCCATAGCATGGACATTCAAAAATTGGGACTTGCCCAGGACCACATAGACAACAATAAGGAAAGCCAGAGGTGAACCTAGGCCTGTCTGAATCCCATGCCCATCCTCTTTCTCTCAACTGCTCAGTAACAAAGGGAATAACAAACCAGCTGGGAAAATGTCCTTGTTATCTTGCCACTAAGAATCCCTGTTATTTTAGCGAGTGTTGAAAAAAACTAACAAAGAATAAACACAGTGTGGCAGGGAGGTAAGGATGTGGACACACACCACAGGAGACGTAGAAACTATTCCTACAGCCCCTTTAAGAGACATCACCACCATCACAGAGGTTGCCTCGCAGGCTCCATTGCATGGACTTACCAATGAAAGATAAGCATGTAACAATGGCTGGTTTTGAGGAGAGACTAGTGGCACAGCCCAAGTAACTTCCTACATCTGAATTTCAATGTTGAGTCTGGGGGTACAAAAATGAATCAATAGTTCTCATTAACCAGAAAAAGATAACAGAGTATGTCCAAACAATGACTCAAAATAAATGATTCCTGGAACTTAAGCAAATCAAGAGGCAAAGAAGACATACCAACCATCTTAACTCATTTCTTGTTAGAACAAAAATAAATCAAAATTAAATTATGTCCCTGCAAGTTTGATTTTAAATCTGTATGGAGAGCTGAGGAGTGGAAAATTATATAACAGGAAGTTACATGTTTTCTTACTTGCAAAGGACTCTATTTTTGCCAATTCCTACCAAATACTTTTTCTGTGGTTTTCCTAAGTGCTTTCTCAATGTCTCTTTGTTCTTAGGAGGCATAATTTGTCATGTGACAGATTCTATCATTTTTCATTATCTGGTATAATTTTGGGCTCGCACTTGATGTGGGCACAATGTCCCATTTCATCAAGGCAGCTGGGCTGTGATTGAGCCTGCCTTTGCAGGGTTATTTCTCTTGATTGCTGGCAGGTTGGATTAAACTGAAAGCAAGAGATACTTTAGTTACCCTTAATTAGGACTTGCAGTACATATGTCCTGTTCCAGATGAGACAACCTGATGAAAAAAGCAGCAGGATATCATTAGACAACAAGTAAATAAGGCACTACTAAAGATTGGGAGAAAAATGGCAAAATACTTAGAACACAGATTACCTTTGTTTTCAGCTTGGGAGAAAAGAGGCAAACAACCTTGTCTGCACAGTTTCTAGCACCTACTTGTCACTTTCTATTTTTGTTTACTGGTAAAAACTGTTGCTATATAATTAATTTCTTGTTTAAAATGTAACAAATCATGGCAGCATTAAATTGTAAGTTTGGCTGTCTTATAAAATAATTAAGGCTATCATTTATTGAGTACTTAGAATGCACCAAGCAGTATTTCAGAGTCGGGATTTTACAATACTTTTAATAGGTAGTTCCCATAAATACATTGCAAGGGATCAATATTACTATGCTATTATACATATCAGAAAACTGAGACTTAGAGCAGTTAAATACCTTGCCCAAAGTCACCCAGCTAATATATTTTCAAGTCCTTGGGCATAAATACCCAGTATAGGGATTGCTGGATCATATGGTAGATTAATTCTTAGTGTTTTTGAGGAACCTCTATACTGTTTTCCATAGTGGCTGTACCAATTTGTAGTGTATGAGGGTTCCTTTTTCTCCACATTCTCTCCAACGTTTGTTATTACTTGTCCTGTTGGTTATAGCTATTCTAACAGGTGTAAGGTGGTATCTCATTATGGTTTTGATTTGCATTTCCCTAATAGCTAGTGATCTTGAGCATCTTTTTATATACTTGTTGGCCATTAGTATATCCTCTAGGGAGAAGTGTCTGTTCAAGTCCTCTGCCCATTTTTTGATTGGATCATTTGGTTTTTTTGTTGTTATTGAGTTGTATGAGTTCTTTGTATATTTTGGATATTAGGCCCTTATCGGAGTCTCATTTATTAGGTCTTTATTTTCCCATTTGGTTGGTTGTTTCTTTGCCTTGCTGACGGTTTCTTTTGCTGTGCAGAAGCTTTTTTGTTTGATGTAGTCATATTCATTTATTTTTGCTTTTAATTCCCTTGTGTTTGAGGTTAAATTCATAAAATCCTCTTTAAGCCCAAGGTCCTTGAGTTTTGTTCCTATGTTTTCTTCTATGCATTTTATTGTTTCAGGTCTTATATTCAGGTCCTTAATCCATTTTGAGTTAATTTTGGTGTGCGGTGATAGACAACAGTCTAGTTTCATTCTTTCTCAGATGGCTTTCCAGTTTTCCCAGCACCATTTATTGAAGAGTCTTTCCTTTCTCCACTGTATGTTTTTGGCTTTTTTTGTCTAAAATTATTTGCCTATATAAATATGGGTTTACTTCTGGATTCTCGATTCTGTTCCACTGGTCCATGTGTCTGTTTTGCTGCCAATACCATGCCGTTCTGATTACTATTGCTTTGTAGTATAATTTGAAGTCGGGCAGAGTGATGCCTCCATTCTCATTTTTTTTCCTCAGGATGGCTTTGGCAATATAGGGTCTTTTGTGCTTTCATACAAATCTGATGATATTTTTTGTTCCATTTCTTTAAAAAATGCCAATGGGATTTTGATGGGAATTGTATTAAATCTGTATAATGCTTTAGGTAATATGGTCATTTTAACTATGTTGATTCTTCCAATCCAAGAATATGGAATGTCTTTCTATTTCTTTGTATCTTCTTCGATTATTTTTAATAGGGGTTTATAGTTTTTATTATATAGGTCCTTCACATGTTTCATTAGATTTATTTCTAGGTATTTTATTATTTTGGTTGCAATTGCAAAAGGAATTATTTTTTCCACTTCTTTTTCTGACATTTCACTATTAGAGTATAGGAAAGCTATAGATTTTTGAACATTGATTTTGTATCCAGAAACTTTACTGTATTTGCTTATTGTTTCTAGTAGTGTTCTTGTGGAATCTTTAGGGTTTTCTGTATAGAGAATCATGTCATCCACAAATAGTGACAGTTTGACTTCTTTGTTTCCTATTTGGATGCCTTTTATATCTTTCTCTTGTCTGATTGCACTTGCTAGGACCTCCAATGTTATATTGAATAACAGTGGTGATAGTAGATAGTCTTGTCTTGTTCTTAATTTTAGAGGGAAGGTTTTCAGTTTTTCACCATTAAGTATAATGTTGGTTGAGAGCTTGTCATATTTGGCTTTTATTATATTAGGGTACTTTTCTTCTATACCGATTTTGTTAAGTGTTTTGATCATAAATGGGTACTGTATCTTGTTGAAGGCTTTTTCTGCATCTATTGATATGATCATATGATTCTTATATTTTAATTTGTTTATGTGGTATATCACATTAATCGATTTGTGTATGCTGAATCATCCCTGTGCCCCTGGGATGAAGCCCACTTGATCATGGTATATAATCTTTTTAATATTTTGCTGTATTTGATTTGCTAGTATCTTATTGAGGACTTTTGCATCTGTGTTCATTATAGATATTGGTTTGTAATAACTTTGGATGACTTTCATGTGACATATTTGAGAGTTTTAAAACCTTAAATATTCATCAAAGTAAATGCTACTATTCTAACTTTGTTTTAAAATTATATATTGGAGCCATTTTCTTTCAAGAAGAATATCTTTTCTCAAGTATAATTGAATAAGAAAATTATTTAATACAGAAATATTTACCTATTTGTGTTATATAAATAACACATATACAGTGTGAATAGTCACTATATATACATAATAATCTAGATTCCCTAATTTGGGATAATCCAATCTCTGACCTGGTAGTTTGAAACTCAGAATATACTTCACTGGTCCCTTAGAAACATGAGTTAGTGTGGGTATTCCTGAGATATCTAGGATCATATGCTCAAATCACCTTCCCATTAACATTTCCCATAGGTTAGGAATTCTTAATCACTGATTTAGAATATACATCACAGCCAGGAGACTATTACTCCAGGCTTGTATGGTGTTGCCACCCAGGTCTGTAAATGGGTCTTCAAAAATCCATTTCACCATTCTATCAGCCCATCTTGTTCAAGCTGTTTGGAACATAGAGAATAAACTGATAAATGAACTGGTTCTGTAAAATGCATGCAGGTTGAGTATGGCCCCAAAGTATATGCAAAGTTGGTAAAAAGAAATAAAGCTTCATTCATTCTAGTTAATGAGTACAGTTGAGACTAGATCAAGGAAGCACACTGGACGGAATGTTCAGTCAATGAGCACCAAGCCTATGCCTAGCTCTAGAATAGGTTTGGATACTTCAAAGATAGAGAAGACAAAGTCCTGCAGTTAGTGCTAGAGTCAAGTACAGATATACAAAAAGACAAGTTCAAAGCAATATGAAAAGTAATAAAATCCAGGTATAAAGAGTTTAAACTTGGCATCATTAATTTTATATATTTAATAAATACTGTATTTCCAATTTTAAGAAATTGAAATATGATGAATACCTGGCCTTTCCCCTTAAGATTACAATATTAGAGGCAAAATTAAATATGGACTCAAAATATTTATAATTTAAAGTCGAAGAGAAAAATGCTGCAAGAGGGTTTAGATAAAGAACCTTAAGTGGAGGCAAAATGCATTTCCTCTTTGTGGTCATTGAGAATTTTTCTTATTAACGAGGTTGGGGAATGGCTTAAAGGGAGAAGTGACATTTGAAATAAGTCTAGAAAGATTGATAATATTTTTTGTAGTTGGAGAATAGAGTAAGAAAAAGAGATGTGTAGATGGGAAAAGTGGGGAGGACACATTCTGGGTTGGAGCATAGAAGCTGAATTGTTTGGAGCATATATTGATTTAAACTATATGAAATCACCATTTTGATGGTCCAAAATGGTCTAATTTTGAAATTTAATATGATTAAACCTACGTAAAAATGTATTTTTGTTATGAAAGTGCGTGACAAGGTATGGAAGCCTTATCCATTTGAAGGTCTCCTTTGACTCTTCTGGGTTTGCATGCTCTCAAGAAAGTGCTACAAAGATGGTGGGCTTTAGAATCAGACACATACAGATTTGAATCTTGATCCTATCACCTTGCTCAAATCCCTTAAACCTCTTTTTATTCAGTTACAAATGGTAATCATTATACTATTTTCACAGTTTGTTGAGATTAAATGAGATAATTACATCTAAAATTTCTAACATGGAATATGTCTTCATATAATGTTAATTATAGCATCACAGAAATTTGATCTTAATTGAAAAAAGTTTTTGATAGATAAATTGAAAAAAAATCTCCAAGAAAACATCTGTAATACCTTCTCTTGCCCATTTGTTTTCTTCTCATTCCCCCTAGCCCTGATATATCCCCAACAGTAGATTCTCTCTCTGCCAGCTGTTTAGAGATTTCAAGTGCCAGGGATCCAGGCTGCTCACATATATTTGAATTTCTTCTTTTCTACTTAACCTTATTGCCAGAAGATTAACAAGTTCAACTTCTTCTTTAAGTTGCCAAGCATTTTGCTCTTGAAATTGGCTGTCATGAAATGTGCATGGATCATTTTTGATTGTTTCTTTGGCACAGTCATTATTTATGCAATTATTTGTAGCACACATATTAACAATTCATTCTCTGTGGCAATTGTAGAAATAACTCATGAAGGTGAATAAGAACCGCCTGGGATTTTCATAACATTTTTCTTTCCAAGTTGTGCGATTATGTACTGCAAATGGGATTAGTGTTTAGAAAAGAGACAGATGCCTGCACCCTCAGTGCAAAAGAATCTAGAAAGTTTAACTTTGGTGTTTATCATATTACTTTACAGTTAATAAACCCTCAATATGCATATTACTTTTCAGTATACATATGCTTTCTTTTGTATTATCATATTTGAGGTATCAAATTAGAAGTACAATGTAAAGATAAGGAGAACAGGTGATAATAATTCCATGTTGCATATAGGTAAACTGGGACTCAGCAACATTAAATCATTTGCTTAAGGCAACATCACTAGTAAATAATTGAATCTTTTTATGCCAGAATACACTTTCACATGATATAGTCTGTCCTTGTGCCCCCAAACTTTAGGTATACATATTTGTAAATATCTATCTGAATATGCAATATATGTAATGCATAGAGTATAAGATATTCTTAGAGTATTTTATTTTATTGTTTTATTTTGCCTCAGTTTAGATAGAGAGTCTCTTGACATGAAATAGTAGCTGCCATGTCAGTGTGTTCATTACTCAGTGTTCATAAGCTGTGTTCAACCTTTTCAATTTCTCTACTTTTCATGTTGTGAGGCAGACAGATTAATTTCGTTATAATATTACAGAAGTTTATGTGGGGGTGGGGTAAGTATTGTTATAGGCAAAAGTGTAATGTAGACTTTGAGTTTTTTAGGCACCTTTCCTTGTCTCTTGTCATAGCTTCTTTCTTAGATTGTCTCCCTACTATTAGGAGACATATAGCCTTAGTTTGGCCAATGTCTTGTTCTTTGCTTCGGTTGATAGGCATGGCTTCTTTCTGAACCATCCTCCCAAGTTTTGCCTAATCAAACCTTTTCTCTTTCCTTCTTCAAAACTAAACTGAAAACTGAAACACGATATACTAACCTTTGAGCCATTATCAGTGATGCTAGCAATCTTTACTTGCTGAAAAAAATCTAGTGATATTTTTTCTAAATATTTATTAGAAATTTCTACAGTAATCACTCTGGTTGAGACTTGTTAGGAAATAAGACTTATTTCTGGTGTCTGAATATTCTACCATCCACCTATCCTTAGGTTCCAGGCCTAAGGAATTATCTTCATAACGACAAAAGTCAGATGAGAAATGAAGTGCAACTAATACTAGTAAAGTATGTTAGTATATAAGCTTGTGTTTAGAAAGCTAAATGGGAATTTTTCTTTCTAATCCATTGAATCTAAAGGGTCTGAGTTATGGTATGGACCCAAGGCCAATTTACCATGACGATAATGTTAGCAAACAGTTACTGAGAGCACTCTATGGGCCGAACATTTTTCAAACCACTTTGTGTATATTAACTCATGTAATCTTCACAGTAAAACTGCCAGGCGGTCACGATCAGCAGCAGGACAAGCATTGGCAGGCTACTGAGCTAACCTATTTGCAAGTGGAGAAAACTGGCGAGCACAAGTATGGTCACATAACAAGGCAACCATTGTCTTGGCTGTGTTTACCTCAGGGGAAGAGGAGGTATAAGAAAATAGACTGTCTCTGGATGCACAGAATGAGAGAAGATGAGTCAAGCCAAGTCTTAGTAAGGCAACATAACCAGCTCCACTAATTAGATGTGATCTGTGAATATCTCAGTCTCTAACTTATATTATAGCAACACTTTGTCCCATGAGTGCTAGACAGATGTGAACTAGCATGGCAAGAGGCAGGAGAACCCTATTTCAGAGGACTGTGGAGGGTGAAGGATGTAAAGAAAAAGATATTCCTAAAGGCTTAAATATTTACAGTTAGACTACTTAGTGTGTACCTCTAGGAGAAACCATATCACAATCTAAAGTTTTGAATGTCCAGTTATAACTGCTAGCCATTGTTATAGGCATTTAACAAGGAAGATATAGAGAGAGCATGCTCCCAGTGGACGTCACAACTTTGTTTCATTTTTAGCATGTCACTAGGAGGTAGACAGATATCCTTTTATTACAGATAAGGACCATTAAAAACTCTAGAAGGTTCTCGACTACTAACTCAATTACTGGCTATCTAAGGCTTATTGTGAAAAAGTATGGAGGTGAAATAATATAACTCCCCTCTTCAGGAATGAAATACATAAAAAGAGAATTCTTCTCTTTTAAAGAAGCCCTACTTTATGTAAAAGAAAATGAAGCAATGGCTTAGACATTTATTTATCTCAATGTAATGCACTAAATTACCTCCAAAATATTTAAAATATCTGGTGGTTTATAATGTTGTTGATCTGGTTTTGTTAAGGTAAGGCCTATCTAAAGTCACAAGGCACATTGAATTTTCCAAAGCCCGTTCTTTCTCTCAAAATTCACCATTAATTGGTTTCCTGACATCAGAAGCCCAAAAAGGTAAGAGCTCTTTCTGATACATATAGATTTTTATTTTAAAATAAAAATCATAAGCTGTAAGTATATCTATGCTAAATGATTTATACTGTTGTTAAAAGCAATGCAGCATGGCTAGCTTAGGAAACAGTGGTAGTATAAAAGTTCTAGCAATCATTAGTTACATCTGATATAAATGAACTTAAATAAATTTACCTAAAATATATACTTTGCTTTCTAGAGCTAAATCCTTTTGAGTACACACTAAGTAATTTCTGGGGTTTGAAATAGCTATTACAATCATTGTTTTTATGCTGTAGCTCCTTATAACAATTGTAGAAAAAAAATATAGTTCCAACAGTTGTTGAGTCTAAATACAACAGAAAGTTCAATTTCCTTTACAAAAGTTCTAGTAGATCTTCAGCTTGCTGGAACTAGCTCCAGAGAAAAAGGTTTAAAGAGTAGAAATTTGCATATAATCTCCTCAGTGGCCTCTTTCTACGTCATTTTTTCTTACCAAAATGTTTTATTTTTCTTTTCACTTTTGCCTTCAGCAAAAAATTATACTTTACATAAAAGTACAGAAACAAAATATAAAAGTAGTATTGATTCTAAGATGTATTTCCCCCAACTTTATATCACTGAAATTTGATGTCTTAGAAATAAAGGCACAGCACAGTTAAATTGGCAGTTTTGTTTTTCTTTCTTAATGTCACATAAAGTAATGTTTCTTCTTATAATTCAAGGTATCTTAGACTTATTGAAATATATTTACATAATAGGTAACATTTCTGAGCATAACTAAGTATTAGTATATTATTAGGAAAATATTGTAACCCAGATGAAGAACTTTTACTTGCTATTTATCACTTGCTCATTCATATATTTATTTCTTATAGAGTTATGCATTCCATGCTTTTTAAGCCAATTTCTTAGGCATTTATTAAATATCAAACACCATGAAGTTCTGAGAAATTCCTACTCTTGGGGAGCTTACTACCTTGTAGGAGAGTTAGATACCCAATACAATCAAATGTCATAAATTCTTTTCAAAAGCTATAGGAATAATTCAGACAGATGGAATTAGTCTTTAAAATATGCTCTTGAAATCTTTCAGTGTGGATGTTTACCTAAGTCTGAACCAGGGGGTCAGTAACATCCATTTTGTAGTGTGCTCCTGGTAGAGAGAACCTTCAGAAAACTACCTGAATTGATTTATAGTCAAATACAAGCCCAACTTGCTAATATTTTGGGGAGAAAAAGTATGCTTTGGAAACTACACAACCTGCTAATCATGCCATTTCTTTTTAAGATGCTCCTAATCTTCTCTATTATTTGCATAACCAAGGTCACTTAAGATTCACCTCATATTGCTTTACAAATCAGGGGAATATGGTAGAAACAGAAAATAAGTGAAAGTATAATCAAGTGTAGCATTTAGGGAAGACTCTGGCATTTTTAACTCATTAATCAAGGAATGCTCACCTTTGAATTATAGTACTAGTCAGTTTGCCAAAATGGTTCATTAAAGTCCAAATCTTATTATATATTACATGCTTTATGCTTTTCACACAAACTTATTATACTGCTCAGAGAAGGTGATCTCTAAAAGCACATTAGACTAATGTTCCTGAAACACTGGCTAATGTAAGTTTTATTGGATTGCTGTAACCAAAAAAGGTTATCTAATGATTTCTTCCGATAATGATTTACTAAAAGAAAAATATAATTAATTAATTATTGTTAAATGTTTGACCTTAAAATACTTTGTCAGTTGTTGCCATTTATAACATATTATTACTACAAATAGAAACTAGAATCAAACACCTTCAGTATGATTCTTTTATGTTTTAACTAGCATAGAGTAATAACATCTATCATTTATTTAGTGCTTACTATGTGCCAAGTATTGTGTTAAGCACTTTATCGCTACTATATATTAACCACACAAAAACTCATGGAGGTTGTTACTATTGTCTTGATTTTCAGATGAAGAATTTGAGACTTGGCGAGGTCAAGTAATTTAACCAAAGTTACTCAACTATTTAGTGGCAAAAGCCAAATTTAAACACAGGTGTCTGAATGCAAAGCTCTCATGCTATACTGTACAATCATCTTGGTTTCTCCAGGGAACTATTACTTCAAGGGAAGTAATCTTTTATGGGTAGAAAGACTGATGGGGTTTGGATTCCCCCTCCTTCCAGTAATTTAGTAATCTCTAAATTGTAGTTTGGAGCAGTGACATCGTGAAAGGGGTCAAATAATCAAGACATCAGCTGTGCTAGTTCAAATCCCAACTCTACCATTTTCTGCCATGTGACTTTGAACCAGTTGTTCCTCAAGCCTTATTTTCTCTTTCTGTGAATATGGATACCTATCTGAGTTTTGCTTGAAGATGAGGAAACACCTAAAAATGCTTATGAGAACGATTTAAGTCTACTTATTTGAAAGTCGAAAGGGGTTTATTTTGGACTAGCAGTTTCCACATGCATTATTATGAAAGAGGAATCAGTGTGTTTAGAACTAAAACCTCCTATTAACTTATCTTTCTTGCTGAATATATATGCATCTATATCTCTTATCTCTATACCTATATCTATATATCATCCATACCTATATATAATCTATATCTATATCTACATATACATATATACATACATATGTAAATTTTAAAATTATTTAAATGTATTTTTAATTTATGTTTATACCAGGCTTCATTTCTTAAGTAAATTTAAATTGATTTATCTTTATTCAAAACCAATCAAAGAAGGTAAAAATCTACTCTGATATCCAAAGATATTCTAGATAACACCTTACCAGCTATGTTCAAACAGGGTTTTATTTTGAAGCAGCTATTTGAATATCCTGCATCATCTATACCATGCAATAGCAGTTTCCTCAGTAGCACAAGTAGCATGCTTACTTCCTGCTTTAGATTGGGTTTCCTCAAGATTATGAGCTAAAGATTTGCTTGGAGTTGTAAGTTTCTTTTTTTTTTTTTTTCTGTTTGTTTGTTTTGGGGGCAGTTGGTAGAGTGGGAGGGGGAAGGTGTCCATACATGTATGGAAGTAAGGAAACAGGACTGGTTGGATGGAAAAATTGCAACGGATGCCTCAGCAAGTCCCAGGGTGAGCTCTGGAGCTGGTCTGGACTTTAGGGGAAGACTGAAATCAAGGCAAGGGGACCTGAAATGCTTAATATCTCATCAATTAGTCATTAGATTCGGGCTGCCTCACCCATCACATATACACACCGAGGTTATATACACACATAACCTTGGTTGAACAATTCCCAGAAAGGCATCAACAATCACTCCCTCTGGCAGATGGGACAATGAGAGAGAGCCCTGTTCCCGAAGGATCTAGACAGCACACCACAATATCCACTGCACTTGGTTCCTTGTAAATCTTAGGCATATAGGCATTCAGTGTTTTTGTTGCTCTTACTCTTTCCAGTGAATGAGTCACTTTTCATTGTCTTTTTCTGTGTTTTCCTCCCTGCTGCCCCATTGTTAGATTTATTCTTTGTTCTTGTTATTCATTCTTCTCTAGGGCATTTAATTAACTGTCATGTGCCACATTTATTATTTTTTATCGCTTTCAGTTAAAATAAATATGAATATTATATTTTAATTGTTTTCCTTTTCTTTCTAGCACATGCAGTACTTTTGCTCTTTTAAAATTTGAAGATACATTGAGGTTAATAATATTCATGCAATCATGGCAAGCTGCCCTAATCTAAGACAATAACCACGAAAACATTCAATGGTAGAGATTTATATGAACACAAAAAATGATCACCTGACTCACATAATTTTGCTTTGAAATACATATTTGGTTGTATATAATAAATCAATGAACAAATATCCATTAAGTGGGCAAAATATTTTTCAGATAACCAAAATTAAAATCTCTAGTGAGAGGCCAATGGGCATTATGTGTCACCAAAGCTAAGAAGGACTCATTATCTATGTAGAATCCCGGTCAAGAATGTAAAACTTGAAAGTAATCACGAAGAACACTCAGATAAACCTGAAATGAAAAAATATTCTATTAAAAAAAAGAATGGAAATTAAAATATTCAAAAATGCCAGTATCAAAAGTCAGTGAAGGACTGTGATAATATTCTAGATTAAAGGTTCGAAAAGTCATACTGTATCTTGCCTTACGCTAGAAGAAGAAAAAAAAAAAAAGCCATAGAGGAAAGTATTGGGTCTATTGATAATATTAGATTACAAAAGACAAATTAGATACAAATATATCCATGTAAAATTTCCTGAAGTCGATAGCTAATATAGGGTAATGTACAAGAACATCATGATTCTTAGGAAATACATACTGAAACCTTGGCTTCATTTATCCACTTCAGCCATGAATCTACTTCTTCAACTATAAACTCCCACTGTCATATCCACAACGTTTTTAGCCAGATAAGTAAGAAATTTTATCTGTTTCTCCTGACCCTTGAGGCACAAAACAACTATACAAGGCTTTAGAATTAGTTTCTAGGTATGCCAGGTAGCAATCACCACTCATACCATTAATGGAAAACAGGCACTATGGTCATGTGTCAATTAATACAGGGAAGAAATCTACAAATATTTTGAATATAGGAGGAAACATTGCTGGAGCATTTCAAGGAAACAAAGAGAATTGAGAGTTCTTTGTAACATACTGTTTATGAGTAATGTACTATTAAAAAAAACAAGAACTACTGAATTTAATGGACGACTGCTTTTCCTATTTCATGAAGGACACTCACAAGAAAGTATGCAAGGGTAATTCTAGTGTGTTGGATACACACACACATGCACACGTACACACATACACATGTACATATGCTTGTGTGTATCTACTTGTGTTTTCTACAGAAAGGTGTATATTAATAATTAGATAACTATATAAGTTTAAGTGTCCTAATAAAAGCATGCTCCTAATTTTTGACAACTGCCCAATTTTCAGTGTTAATATATTTTTATATAGAGCTTCTCTTTTAAGTTTTTACATTAATTTTTATAAACAAATATCCATATTTATAAAATATACTTACTCTAATATTAAACTTGTTTCTTTTCATTGACCATTTTGTAGTATAATTTTCTTCTTGATTTTTATTTTAAAATGATGGGAAAATACCTTTTGTTTTAAAAAAATTACCCCTTTTTTTGGTTTTTTTTACTTTTTTGCCGGTTTGTTTTTTTTTTTTTTTGAATTTATTCATTAACCTTTGAAACATTATAAATACATGACTCAAGATCTTTTAAATTTTGTTCCATTGTTTTTTGAGGATGGTTGAATCAGAGTAATTCCGTACGTTTTTGGTACTGTTTTAGTTCTTGGGTGCTTTTAAAACATTATCATTGCAATGCAACCTTTTTTTTTCAAAATGCATCTTGGTATGGGACATTTAAAAAATATTTAGAAGACATTTAAAAATATCAAGGAATTGTTGACTTTTTTTAGGTGTGAAAAGCTTTGTGATTATATTTTAAGGGGACCTTATCTTGGAGAGATTCATTCTGAAATATTTATAGAAAAACTGGATGCCTGAGATTTGTCTCAAAATAACACAGGACAGGGCAAGACTGGTTGCGGGTAATTGGTGGTCAGAGCTGGATGGATACAGGGGGTTCACTGTACTATTCCGTGGACTGTTGCTGTGAGTTCCAAATTCTTCCTAATTCAAAAGTGTAAAAAGAGACTTTGGCAAGGTCTGACTTCCCACTCCCCCTTCCAGTCCAACCCCAGACTTCTGCCCCTGGGCCAGCCTTACAATTGGAGGAGCGCTCATGTCTGAATCATCTAACCTCCAACGAAACAAGCAACAGGAGACGTCTGAGGCAAGGGAAATGCTTTAATGGGTGTTCTATATGGCAGTGTTGTGCTTTATGACTCAGTGATTTGCTGCCCTTGAGCATGTGGCAAAGGATGACCTGGACACTGGTTGGCATAATCGTGCTTGATCCAGCAGTGCTTGTGCTTGTGTTTGATGTTGTTGGGCTGGTGCTTGTTCTCACGTGCCTTGCCCAGGTTCAGCTGCATGATGGGGAGCCCAAACCAGGCCTATCGCTAGAGCCACCTGACACCTAGTAGCACTGACTACCTGCTGAGAGGATCCAACAGGTGACTCAGGGATTTGCTCAAGAGGGACATGTTTAACTGCCAATCATGCCGTCCTGGTATGGAACATTTCTACTTAATTTTGCCTGAAAAGTTTGAAGATGTTTATATTTCTACTTCCTGAGAAATTGCTTCAATATTGTCACTATTAATTATATTATAAAATTTTATATATTTCTACTGAAATCCTAAGATTTCAGCATTTGATATTTTATTCTATCTATTGTATCTAATATCTTTAATCTTTGTCACACTTTTATTTTATTTTTCTGTATTCTCGAAAGATTTCTCAGTTTTTCATGTTATTGCCTAAACTTCCTGTAGCTGTACGTTAGCTTTTCTGACACTGGTAATATAATTTATATTTCAAGCACTCTCTTTCAAATAAGTTTACTACTATTGACTATTTTTCTAGGGGATTTTCTTTTTTTTAAGTAGAAAAATATTTTCCTTTTATTTCAACCTCTTTTTAATCTTTTGTTTTCTTACCCTGTTTCAAAAAGTCAATGTAACTTTTCTTCTATCGAAAATGCCAATTTTTCTTGAAGTTTACATTGATTTTCTTAGAATACATATCCTTTTAATTTTAGAATTTGTTCCAAAGAGTTTTTTTTTGTTTTTTTCTCCCAATTAAAGCAAATGATAGAGATATATAGACTTGAAGTTTTCCAACATATAGGGTCTGAAAATTACTCTTAAATCTTATACCCAAACATTTTAATTCTTATGGATCCCTGTCTCAGTTTAACATCTGGAAGGCAATTAGCTATGCGCAACTACTATAGAAATTCATCTGGTGTGATACTGCTAGACTAAGGAGGAATCATCTCTCATTATCTATAGTTTCCTTTTCTGTCACTCAAAAACCACCACCACTACAAACACTAACAGTTTTCTGATTTAATAGACTCCAAATCTCTAAGCTAATGGGATGCCAAAATGAGGTATCTTCCTTTCTTTTCAGTAAGAGGGGTTAATCTTTTTTATGAGGCCAAGTACAAGTTGACCACCACACCAGCAAATTCATACCACCTGTTTCCTCATTTTGTCAATAGTTGTCAATCTTTTATCTTTTTATGTATCCTAAAAAAATAGTAAAAAGTTGAATTTGAACATGAAAGATATATCAAAGGCTGCTAGTTAGTTGTCATTTTATATCAGATGTAAAACAATTGCTTTTATATCAATTGGCCTAAATCCTATAGTTCCTACCAATTCTGGGAAGAAAATTACTCTTAGGGTAAAGTGAATTAAAAGGAGATTTAGTGGGCAGAACACTGAAGTAGGAGATAAGAGCACCATTTTCTTATTGTGGTACTCAGGTTGACTTTTCACGAATCATCTCTCATTTTCATGGCTCAATTTCTTATTGCTCTGCAAGTATATTAGGTTTAGTCGTTAAGTTGTATTCATTTTCTAGCTGTCTGAACTCAGGTATTTTTTTCTTTTGTTTGAACTTGAGAAAGTTCAGGAGTTAAAAACGATAAGCTCCTTTTAAGTGTTAGCTCTTTTGCAAAGACACGTTTTAAAGAAAACTGACATAATGTTAATAACTACTATCTATTGAAGAGAATTTTAAGGGTTGTATAATTCTAATCGGATCTCCTAGATACAATCTTGTTACTAAGCTATGATCGTAACAGTTACATATTGTATTCAGAGGAACCGATAAAACTACATTTATTTCTTTAAAGCTTTGTTTTATAAGATGATTTACTTAACTACTTTATTAAAATAGCTGTATTTGTCCTTTTGAGAGAAAAATGTTTATATGTACATTATTCTTTTAACCCTATCTATAGCTTAAAACAGTCTTCTGTGACCTTGACACCCACTGGCTCAGCATTCATATACTCTCATTATAGACTTGAACTGGAACAGCACACATTTATTGATTCACTTGGTCATTCAAATATTTACTAAGTTCATACTATGTCCCTGCCCAGTATTAGCCACCAAAGATATAGAAATGGAAAGTTGCAACCTTTTTTCTTAAGAAGTCCAAAGGGCAAAGAGAAAAGCAGAAGACGAATAAGGTATCTACTCTATGGTGTGAAAAGTTCAATGTAGGTAGATGGGAAGGTTGGCAAATTTGCCTGAATCTTGAAGTTTGAAGAGGAATTGTAAAGTGAATTAGCAGGATGGATGAAAGTCATTCAAAGTAAAGTGAGTGATACAAGTGTGACATAGTGTGACACATTTTGAGACTCACGGATAGTTCAGAACACAAGAAGGGCAGAAAGATCAGTCAAGACCTTGTGTACCATTTTAAGGAGTTAGAACTTTCTTTTAATAGAAATGGAAGATAACTGAATACTTTTAATTGGAAAAGTAGCAGTTCAGATTTGCATGCGTACTAAGTCTGGTCATTCAAAACACTTCGAGTCAAATCTATGAGATCCACCCAACTTTTATACACATTGATTTTTTTCCTAGTCTCTTAGCCATAGGTTTCATGCTTACTTTCACAAAAGTCTAACCACATAATACATGGTCAATTGTGCATGTGTGGATACATCAATGCAATGCCAACTTGTACCTAAAAAGATCATATTCTGGCTTCATGAAGATCGTTTACAAAAAGGAAATGTATAAACTCCTTAATCATCTTGTTATATTATGAGCTTAAAGGCAAGAATTGTTTGACATATTTTTCACCCCCCCCCAAATACCACATTGCCTTGAAGATGGTGATTAATAAGTATTTGAATGTATAAAAAAAGGAAACAAAATACAATAAGAATCATTTAGAAATCTATAAAAAGTTAGTTTCAACAATTTACTTTTATCCTATATTCTATTTCATATTCATTGGCAAACTCTGTCCCTTCTGTTAGCACAGCATTTGTTTTTGTCACATGGTTTATCAATGTTGCTAATGAGCTGCTAATTAGCTGCCAATTCTTGTGCAATTTAGAAGGAAAAGGCAGAGAAAGACTGTTAAAAAGAATATGCTTCAATGATCTTGCCTATTTGTTTTACATGTCCATGGTCTTGTAGTACAGAAATGTTATACATAAAGTTATCACAGGCTCACTGAATATGGTTGTCAATAGATTATGATTTAATTGAAAATTACTAGTGTAGCATCATAGAAGTATCTTTCTCTTTTATAAAGGTAGGATTTTAGTGAAGCAAATTCTGAGTTATCATAGCATCACTTAATGGGAAAAATATACACATTCTCATACATAACGTTGCACCCACAGTCATAGTATGAATTTTAGTTTTGCTATTGTATGATATTAGACTAGTTGCTTTACATTTCTGATCTCATCTGTAAAATGGAAACAATGCTTACCTCTGATGGTTTTGGTGATGATAAACTAGATATAACACAGGTAAAACATTAGCAGAATCCTTGCATATTTAAGATTCTTAAAAATATTGGTTTCTTTTTCTTCCCTTCCTATGAGACATATTGTATTTTTCTGAATCACATACTCAATTTTGTGATTTATTATATATGTTATTATCCTACACATACATGTCTTGTGTTTTTCTCAGCTTAAGTCCATTAAGTTTAAAATATACCTGCGTAGTCCCATAATTGTTCTAAATCATATGGTTCTAATTTATCCAATTTCTTTCTTGAAGCTCTGCCATACTAAAGGTGTCCACTTTTTGCAATCAAATCATGTATCACACAATTTAGCTCTCTAATGCATACTCTTTATAATTTAATCATTACTACTATCTTAAGTAAATTTTAAATTTTTGAAGTGAGAGACCAATTCTATTAGAGCTTCTCTTCTTCCCAAATTGCTGAGTAGCTTTAAATTGCTTAAGACTGATGATTATTTATTTAGAGTACTCATTTAACTAAATGTAGACCGAGACAAAAATAGTAAAGCTTGCAAAATACTCCATTTATCACTCTTTATTTCCAGGTTGTTTTAATTTTGACTTGGCTATTTGACTCTCTTGGCCAATGAACTAAGGAATGAGTGTTGTGTGTCGCTTGTGTGTGAAGCAGTGACATATCCAAATTTGGGTTCCTAGTTTCTCCCTTCTCATACCTCAATAATAGAAAAGTCTGCAAGTTCCCAATTGTTTAGCTACAAGATGATAGAAACTCAGTCTGGTTCCCTTAGTGACAACATGACATAAATCTTCCATTCTCATTCTCCTAATCCTCCTACCTCACAATGAACATGTACTGTGAATGATCCAGAGACATTTATTAAGTCACTGGGATTTGGGATCTAATTTGTTACTTTATCATAACTTAGTCTATTCAAATTATTAACTCCCTTAAACATACCTTTCTTCCATGAAAAAAATTACTCTTTATTTCTGACAAATGTATTGGGGTAAAAAACTAATAACCTAGTATTTATTGGACAACCAATATTTTGATAAACAAGTACATGAACAAGTGAGGGAAATATGTACAAAATCAATCTTTATATTATATAAAAAAGTGAAATTTTTGTCTGTTTTTTAAATCTTCAGAATTTTAATGTTTATTGTATTATTTCCCGCTCAGTTCATCATAATAATCACTTGCTATATTTCTTAAAATATAGTGTCCTGGATCCCATGTCAGATCTAAATAATTAAAATTTCTAGGGGAGACACTGAAGAATATGGCTTTCTAAAAAGCAAATAAGGTTAATCTTAAGGAATGTGTAAAAAATATTATTCTGCTGTGGAGGGTAAGGGTTGAAATTTGATAAGTTGCTAAAACAAAAGCACTTTGTGCAACCAGACAGTAGAAACAGTGCTAATTGTGGTTTAAAAGGAAAAGGATACACTCTCTAATCAATAAATCCTGGGTGTGAAAAATACTATGACACTGTATTACAAGCATATAATGTTTTAAAATTTAAAATGCACATTCACATATATACACTTTCATACTATTTCTCTATGGTTAAATATTACCTTCAGACTTTACATGAGGAAACCTAGGCTCTAATATACTTTTTGCTTCAAGTTCACAAAGGCCTTTCTAATAAAGTGGTATTTTAATAGAAATTAAAAATAAGCAGGCTTTAAGGTGATTAAAAGGCAGGATGTTGGGAACAAAGTTACTCTAGTGACAAAATATCTTTACTTATGATATTGGAAATATTCAGTGCTAGTCAATCCTACTCTTTTCCAAGTTTCGATCAAGGCCAAGAATTCTTCGGGTGGTTTCAGAATTGCTAAAATTTCATAAAAGCAGTTTGTAGAGTGGTGAAGAACATAAACTTTAGAGACAGACTGTTTGAGTTCAATTTCTGGTTCCATCCCTTTGCTGCTATGTGACTTTGGCATTGTTGCTTAACCTCTATATGACTCAGTATTGTGTAAAGTAATGATAATCATCAACTATATATCCTTAGGTTTTAGTGAGGATTAATTAATATTAATTCTCAGTAGTAAATATTCAGTAAGTATTGGTTCTTTCATAGTTGGAGACATTAGAAGGCACTGGTAATCTCTTTTCTATCTGACAGGGAAACAAGAAACCTAGTTATGTTTCCTACATTATGGTCTCATCTCTAGTATCTTGTTCACAGCAGTTGGCTAAAGTGTGATGAAATATGACATGCCACGAAGGATGCAGAGTTTCCAAGTTCGAGTGTGAATCAGAATCACCTGGAAGCCTTGCTAAAATACATGTTGCTGGGCTTCTCCCCCAAAGTTTCTGATTTGTAAGTCTGGGTGATACTGATGCTGCTAATTTGGGGACCACACTGTGGAATGAAATGCTCAATCAAATCAGATCATGGAAGGCCTTGGAAAGAAGTTTGAGAAATATGGGCTTTCTATTGAGGAGTTAGGTAATGACAAAGGGCAAAGAAATTAAATGAACACTACCATTATATCAGTATTTTCCTGAATGGTAAATATAGATTTGATTTTGGCACCCAGATTCTTAATATTTTCTAAGCTTCTGTTATCTTTACTGTTATCCTGTCATCTTTCTAAAACCTTGTATTACTATCATATGATTTGGTGTTTCTCCATTCTTAGGATAATGATTCTTAAGTTTTAGTGAGAATAAAAATTACCAGAGCAATTGTTAAATGCAGATTCGTAGGCCTTGCTGGTACATCTGACTAAAAAGGTCTGGCAGAGAGCCCAGGACTCCATTTCTAGTGCACCCACTTTAATTTGATTCAGGTGATTTGTGAACAACAGATGAGAAATGCCTTAGGTTTTTATTCGAATTCCACCTGCTTTTGAAGCAAAACTGTTGCTTTTTTTTTTCATTTTTGAAATGTAATTTTTATTTTTAGGTGACCTTTTAGTCGCATTCGTTACAATTCATTAAAATATGCTTGGTCTACTTCTTTTTTCAATTTCAGCATTTGGTATAAGGCATTTATAGAAAAGTGACTTGAAAGTAATTTAACCACAAGCTCAGCCAAATTAATTTAGAGAGAGTTTAGTAAACAGCCTTTGCTTTCTGTACTTAAGTGATCAGTTTCAACACCTGCTTTTCCTTCCAGATGGAGTTAATTAACATTAAAATAATTGCCTATAGCAGAGGCTTTTGATAATTCACAGCCCTCCAGCTGCATCCAGATTCCTACATTTCTGAAAAGTAAAACAATAATCTCTATGAGAAGTATATTTATCATTGAACTATTTGAAGATATGCACATAAGTAAAATTTTAGAGGGGAAAAAAACTAACATGTATAAAGTGGATGCTATACCAGGCATTTTCACATGTAAGATCTAGCACAATCCTCACAGCTATCTCATGAGTGGTCTTACTCTACCACCCATTTTATACATAAAGAAGTTTAAGATTAGAAAAGTTTTGTAACATTTTGGATGTTTCACAATTAGTAAGTGGTAGAGCCAGAATGTAAACCCTATTTAACCGAAGGTCATGTTCTATCCACTACAATGGTGTTGGTTTGCAAACTGGCTCCCAAACACAGAGGACAAAGAGAGATCAAATAAGCAAACCAATTCAGATTTGTAGGTGATGGTTTTAATAAGCAAGAGAACTTACACACTGAGGCTTGTCCTAAACAGCCAAAAGACAGTAGATCTCTGCATTCGCCCACCAGAATCTTAAAAGTTTTTATAGAGGCTTTAACAAGTTCAGTCAACGTATACAGTCCAGATAGTTTCAGCAACACATTAGTTTCTCAAGTTTGTGTCTTCAAAATGGCTCTGGCTATGGGAACAGTGGGCAGAATATACATTCCAAGACAGGGGAGAGGGTGAGGAGCTTCCAATTATCCAGGTCCAGCTTGTGATTCAGCAGTAAGTCATAACTCTCAATGGCCTCCTCCAACAACTGGTCTTGGCTTAAACTGATGTGAAGATTCAAATTTTTAAAAAGAAATTTCTAGGAAGTATGAGGTAAAATATTTGGTTTGGGATAGTTTATACTGATATAAATACATTTGAATATTACAAATTATGCACACACACACACATACACGCATATAAAATACTTGTGAAGCCCCAGGGTAGTGTGGTGACACTAAATGTTCCATAATTATAGTTCGCTATGTGTCTGGGGAACTGAGGTAGGGTGTGAAAACAGATCAAAGGCAAAAGGAAGGTAAAATGATAATTGCAATGTAGTTTAAGTACAATAATGTATATAATAAGGAAGATACTGTGAGTTCAAAAAAAGGCAATTCAGTGAGGAAATGTTATTTTAAGGGTAAACGGTTGTTCCTGATACTTCTCATGAACTCTTTCCATAATTCTCATTTTAATGAGATGTCTGATGGAAATATTCTTTTAAAAAGGCTACTTTGTGAGCTTGGGGCAGCTATTCAACTTTTTTTTTTTTTTTCCTGCTACTGAATCTCATGGTAACAATCTCATTCATTTAAATGTTACAATACAAGAAATGTACAAAGATGAAGTCCTGCATGACTAATACAGTTAGGACCATTTGTGATCATCATCTCATGAAACGTCTTAGGTTTGCCTTAGCAAAAATAGTAGCTTTCTGTAAAGAATTGTTTGGTGGTTGGAACTACTGGGGAGTATAGGTAAAATGCTATTCTAAGGAAGACATATGATATATGTAGAGAGGTATATAGTTACATGTATACACACAAATACACACACACACACACACACAGCCAATTCCCATTATTTGCAGGAGTTCTATAAAGTTGCCACAAATACTAAACTAGCAAATACTAAGCCACTGCTCCCAGAGGAAATGCAGGGTTAGATTCTTGTGAATCTCTAGTCACATTTTAGTCACCTGATCAATACATTACCTTGTTTTATATGTGAAGACATTATATGTTGTTCTTTCATTAATATTGAAGTCAAAGCGAACAGCACTAAACCTCATGCCTGAGAAAAGCTTATCAAACATGTATATTTTCATTGTACGGAACACCACAGACTACTTGGGGGCTATTTTAAAAGTGAAATCACCAATAAAAAGCACAAAAATTAGAAAAACAGGGTACTGAATAGACCATAAAAAGACACACTTGTTTTCAATATAAGCGCTGAAACGAGAAGGCAGGGCATTGCTTTGTTCTACTTCAACTGGGAAAATGCATGGCAGGTGACTCAATTTTTGCCACTCTGCATATGTCTACAAATGACTGAAAAATGTTACAAATATTGATTTTTGGGGTTACAAATATGTTTTAGCAAGTACACAAATTTGTAAGTACAGAATCCACAAATAATGAAAATAGACTCTATATATCACTTAAACTTACTAAAAATCTAGTAATAGGTTATGACAGCAATATAACCCCTGTGACCCCCAACACACAACTAGAATGTTTTATCTTGTTTTAAAGGCATATTTCAGTTGGAAAAAAATTGTTTTAAAGTAGCTCATTTTCCCTATTATCTTTATAATGAATAAGAGGAAGTGTTCTGATATTGTCAAGGGTACTGCTCAAACACAGTGACTCTGGCTTGCTATCATTTAAAGCTTTCTAGCACTTACCAAACTCTCTAAGGTACTTTGTAACTTAAAGAAAGAAGTGTTAATTCTTGGGATGGCTTAATATAAAATTTGGTATTGTTTTTGGTAGAATTTGATTTGTGTCTTAACTCCTAATCTGTTCTCAGCATTAAAAACTATAAAGCAAAGGGAAATGATTCAATTGACATAGGTTTAGTTTGGGGGGATTGGTAAAGGTTATTCGTTTTTATTTTGTTTTCATTGATATCCTAAGGAAACACACTAGAATTAATTAATTCCTACTGTATCACTGAGTAATTGCTGTGCAACAAAGCATCCCCAAACTCAGTGACTGAAATCACCAACTGTTTATTTTCACTCATATGTCTTCCAGTTGGTTGGGGTTCCTTTAAGCTCAGCTGGGAAGCTCTGCTTCAAGGTGATGCAGCCTGGCAATTCTGCTTCCGGTGCAGGTGGGAGGGTCAGTGGAAGTGGCTCCGCCTCACGCAGATCTCAATGTCTGGGCAATCCATGGCAAGAACAGACACTTGAGTGGAAAAGGAGAACTATCCAAGGCCTCTTAAGAACTAGGCTTGGAATCATCACACTGTCACCTCTACCTTATTCTAGGACAAAAGTAAGTCACAAGCCTCAGCTCAAAGTTTAGGAATATACTCATACTCTTTAGAAGGAGTAACTGCAAAATTACACGGCAAAGCGCTTGACTATAGAGAGGAAGGAAGAATTGGAGCCGTTAATTCAATCTACCACACCTGCTATTGTCTGGCACTGAGCTGATACTACTTAACATGTATTAACAAATGTAATACTTCCTTTTTTTCCTCCCCCACTACTTTCGCTTCCATCTCTAGTAATTCTGTTTCTTATCCCAATTATGTAATGGGATTCTGAAGATTAGAGGGTTAAAATAAATTGTTCAAAGTTACTTAGGGAAGGAGCCAGCATTCACCTGAAAGATCATGAGACTTCAAATCTGAGCTCTTTACCACAGTACTGTTTTGTTGAAGGAGATATCTAGAGCATAGTAGGGCCAGAAATCAACCCTAGATTTGCTTTATTCAAAGCTCATTTTCTATCAGGCCATACATACAACATCTATTACATAAAAGAGAAACCTAAATGGAAAGCGTTCACATACTAACATAGCAGATTTCTTTCTCCTCTTTCAGCACCCATATCTAATATACCAGGATATCTTCAAGTCTCCAAAATACTTAAAATACATCAGTAATCAGTTATTTCTTACCATTTCACTCTTGCTATCATAGCCTAAGCCACTACCATCTTTCACCAAGATTACTGCTGTAACTTTCTAAAGATTCTGAAGATTAGAGGGTTAAAATTACACTTTGCCTAAAATTATAGCTATGCTCAATAGAGCAGCCAGAGTGATCCTTTCAATAAGGATTAATTCTTGGCCAAAATCCTGCTATGGCTTCGCAGTGTACTTGAAGTAAAATCCAATTTCTTTTCTATGGCCTGCAATGCCCTTCTAACCAGATTTCCTCCCTTTGCCTATCCTTATTTGGCTCCATTTCTAACTTTCTCCTTCATTCATTCTACCTGTCATATTGGCCGCCTTGCTATTTCTCAAAAAGTCAGGCAGACTCCAGCCCTAAAACTTAAGGCCTGGCCTTTGTACTAGAATTCTCTCTTTGAATCAGTCCTTTCAGAAATAGCCATTAGTTTATCTCCCTTATCTCTTTTAATTGTTTGCTCAAATGTCAGACTGTCTTGAACACCCAGTTTAAAATCGCAAACTGCATTTTCCTCCGCTCCATGTCAACTTCTGTTCTTCAATCCCCAATCACTTTACTCTGCTATACATTTTTCTTTCTAACACTTTTAATCTTATATTACCTAATGTAATTACTTATTATGATTATTGTTTATTTTCTTTGTTAGGACATGAACTCAAAGAGGCAGGTTTAGTTTGTATGTTCACTCCTGTATACTAAAGAGCAAAAAGTGTATCTGAAACATAGCAGGCAATCTGTAAACATTTGTTGAATGAATGAATGAATGAACCCTACCCCTGCTGAGGCAGGATTTCCGTAGTGTATAAACTTTGAAAAAAGACCAATGTGATTTTGTAATAAATGCAGGATCTACAAATCATTACCTTTGTGAGTGGGAAAAATTAATGTTTAACACCATTAATTTTCTCTGAAATGATAAGCAGACTGACAAGGTCTTGTGAAACAACTTTCATTTTTGACAGTTTTATGGTTAATTTGAATTCCAACATCTGGCCTCTGGAGTGTAGCCAAGAGCTGGGAATGTTCCCAAAAAGGGACAGTATAGTTTCTGACCACATGTCCAACTATATTTTCTGGGTCCATTTATAGCTTCTCTTAAAATGGAGAACTGCCATTCACAATGAGCCTGCCTTCTTCTCCTCTCCACCTGCAACCATTTATTCTTGCTTCACACTAAGCATGTGACACAGTTACTTCTCTGATTGTTAGCAGTCACTGTAGCTAGTGGAGGTAGGGGGGTAAGTTGGCTTTTAGCTAGATTTCAGGCAGCAGAGACTGTTTTGCTGCTGTCATTCCTAGATTAGTATTATAGGTGGGCATGAGAGAGAAGGAGTATATTAGTTTGCTAAGGCTGCTATTACAAAGTACCACGGACTGGTTGGCTTAAACAACAGGAATTCATTTTGTACTAATTCTTGGGCAGGAAGTCTGAGATCAAGGTCTTGGCAGGGTTGATTTCTTCTGAGGCCTTTCTCCTTGGCTTATAGATGGATGTATTAGTACTGTGTCTTTACGTGGTCTTTCTTTTGTGTGTGCTTATGTCTGGGAATTTTTTCTTATAAGGATACCAGTCATACTGGAATAGGGCCCACTCTAATAACCTCATTTAACCTAAGTTTTATAAAGACCCCATCTCCAAATACATTTGGAGGTACAATTACTCTCTTTGAAACTAATGTATCATAATTCTGGGGCCGAGAATGCCACAAGTCTTTATAGGGTGATTTTAAATAGCATAGCTTATTCTGGAGCTAAAGGAACTAATTATTCAGTTTCCGTGATTTTCATATTTCATTGTCTGCCATGTGTTAGGATGGATATTTCTGAGTTGGAACTCTCAGTGTGTTAATCAGGAGTCAGCAAACTGTGGTCTGGGGCCAAATCCTTGCCAGCTAGCTGATTTTGTCAATAAAGTTTAATTGGAGCACAGCCATATCTATCTGTTTACATGGAGTTGAGTAGTTGAGAGATTGCATGCCTATAAAGCCTAAAATATTTATTGTCTCTTTAGAGAAGTTTGTCTATCTCCTTGTTATAGAAAAAGGCTTCAATAAATATGACCATCTCTATTTTTATCACAACTGTTTGGACAAACTAGTTAGGCATAGACTCTAACTGGAATTATTTTTATTCTTAATGCATTTTAACCCTGGTTGATGCCTTTAATGAATTTACTGAATTTACTTTCTTGCCATAAACTCTTAAGATCAGTTTGTACAGATTTACCTCTCTGTGGAGAATCTATGGTTATTATTGTCATTGAAATGCATTTTAGCTGAATACTGGGTGTTTAAATAGTAGCTGTGTTAATGTAAATCCCCGTGATTTCTGTGTTTACTATGAAATACTCAGTTTTTATATTTTTACTTTTATATTTTAATTATTTTTTTTTTACCTTTTCAGTGTCTATTTTGTTTGAAGATGGATGCTAAGATGTAAACTTACTGGTAAGTGATACCACATTT